>NW_019396407.1:0-39403 GCF_000591075.1 Eurytemora carolleeae
TAACATAAAGATAATGCAAAAAAAATTGCAAATTATTTTTAAGGACCCTTTTTTCTATGTTGAAAAGTATTTTCACCTTTTTTTATTATTTAATAAAGGCTGTACAAGCATTTCATGTGCCCTTTACCGCTATCCGATGTTAGGATAACAGCTATCCGCTTGCGAAAGGGTGTTAGTATACGATAAACGTCAAAACGGGCAATCCGATCGGGCAAATTTGGTCCAGCAGTTTGTACATGCAGCTATAGCTAACATATAATGTAAATAAATATATGAGCAAAGTACTTTATTTCATAGATATTATATATAAATATACAGTTGATTACCACCCTCAGAAGAGAATGGACCTCTCTCAAAGCGTTCCTAGCTTTAGAGTTTGGGGAGCGCTGCATTTAGTTGCACATGTCATATCCTACAGGAGAGTAGCAAATGTAATGTAGAATAAAACAAGACTCCATCTTCAGCTCGTGCAGCTGAAAGAAGGAGTTTAACCCCTGATGGGTATACAAGCCATGTACAACAATACCGTTTTTCTTTTTACCTAACTAGCTGTGAGGACTGGACTGCTGTGGAAGATTCCTCTCAATGGGGCTTTAAGCTTACAACTCCCCATTTTGCATAAAGGGTGGAGTAATGGGTTTCCTTAAAATTCCCCTTAGTCTGAATGGATTTGGTTTGGCAGTCCGAAAACACTGAAGTGTTCACATATTAATACTCTTGTTATGGTTCCAGTCTCTTTATTATAAATCAGGATATGCACTAGCAAATTGTGTAAATCCATCCTGCACTGTTAACAAATAATGATTTTTTTCTCACTGTTTCTGATAACGTTACAATATCAATGAATAGTTTCTCTCCCATGTTTCCCACAGTACTGGGCATGTGAGGGCCCATCTTGGCTTTAATACTCCTCTCCTTAGTCAGACAAACATCACAAAGTTCTGATTATCTACAAATCCTGTAATGTGTAATCCTGTTGTCGTATGAATTCTATGCCAAAGTTAAGTGCATGATTTAATCGTTTTATCACTATGGGTTCCACTTCAAAAACTGTTTCACTGTATCACTTGTAGCAGCACTGCTTTGCTGCTGTTCTGTAGGTCTCAATTCCCCTTCAGGTATATTTTTCCTTGCTAGCATTTCCCTTGTATACTGCTAAAAAAGATTTCACTGTACTATTCTTTCCGAACTTGGGAGTTTCTAGCATTTAGCTTGGATTCGTAGGTCTCTCCGCTTGCCACCACTTTTGTAGAAAAAGCCTAAACTCCTCCTTAGTCTTTATCATTTTTATAATGTATCACAAACTCTGTCCTCTCTACCTATCCATGGGTATATACAATCCCTAAATAACAATAGTCTATGTTGAACTGTCTATATTTAAGCATAAAAGGTGCAGGTAAATAAGTTGACCGCAACTAGGGTCAATGAACTAAAGAACGTATATTTACGGGTTACAAAGATATGAATGAAATAGGTTTATTTATCATATATATATATATATATCTGATAAGTAAAACACAGATTATTTTTCCATTTCTTTATATATAGATATATATATTATATATTACAAATAGATTGTCAAGATACTTGACAACCTATTTGATATATTAGATTAGCTAAAGTCCCTGGCGTTGCCCGTGGAATAATTGGCGTTTTTTTGTTTCAAAACGAAACGATTAGTTTAAAAAAAATTTATAACGAAAAAATACTTAGTGTCTTGTTTTATTATATAGAAGATACATCTTTGTGATATTTTATTTAACCTGATCCGTCTGTATCTCGGTTACTCATCCAGTCAGAGTTTACTTGGAGGATATTATGACACGGCCAGCTGAATAAAAAACTATAAAAACTGCTGAAAAAAATCTCAGATGTGCTCTACATTTGTAAATAAGCATTATGGTAAAAGCTAAAACTAGCTCAAATACGAAATTTTATAAATTTGAAATGATTTTCCTTAATGACCATCCTTTATCATATATCGATTTCCCACCATTTTTCATTATTAAACCATGTAAAATTAATTTCAAAAATGGCAACCTAATCAGGGTGGGGGGGGGGGGGAATTTTTTATTTAATCAAGTCCAATAGAATTGAAAACTAAGTTTTTTCAGACCCTTTCCTAAAAAATGTAAAAATGTGAAAATCCTGGAATGCACATTGGATGTATTACAAGTATGCCTTGTGTTCTTCAGAATATTAGCCCATTCACCTTCTTTCTTCATTTCTTCAAACGTACTGCGATGGGGATTATTCTAAAATATGAGAAAGCCAAGGTGGAGATATATACTTTGGACTGAATAATTCTTTTTGATTTACCTTTAAACTGGGTGTAGAAGAAGACATGTTGTGATTGAATATTTTGATAAATATGACGGAAATATACGGTTCTCAATAAAGGCAATAGATTTTTTTCTTTTTAAAATCATGATTTTAAATCTCACAGGTTCTTCATTTTTTTTCGCGTCATAAAATATCGTTTTAAGATTATTATTAAGTTGGAAGTCAATTTTAAAAATCTTTAATTTTTGAACTTTACAGTTATTAATTCTTAGCGCGGTTAAACTTCTTTTCTTAACTATAATTAGGTAAAACGCCAACATTTTTCATATCCTAAAAGTAAAACTTTTTTGGATATTTACTTATCTTCTTATTTTCTTATTTAAACAATCACAAGATGGTCCTTTGCGAAGATACAACTAGGAAGATAAAGAGTCCATTCTTCTTTAGTATTGAATTAAAGAATGAGACTGTATCCGGCTTTTCATAAATATTCTTCAATATGGAAGGGACTTTAAGGGGAGTGTTTACGAAAAACACTTAAAGGGAATATAAGCATAACATCAACTGACCCTTTATACAAAAATGGCAGTGCCCGAGTTATAACGTTACCCTTGACACCTTTTAATCTGATGAAAAATGTGTAATTGATACCGTCACAAACGAAACTGAACAGAGACACAAAAACATGTCTATCTAATTCATACTTGATCAGACAAAGCTTTTAAGGGTACCGTTGTCAATCGGGGCTGGTCATATTTTTTAGAGGTTCACTTGAAATTTCACTTACAGTTATAAGTAAAAAATATTTTTTTCTTTTCAGTTTAAATGGCTAGAGAGTAGAGACACATATTTAAGTCTCACTGCGAAGTTTGAGGCAGTATACTGGAACTATATACATTGTGATCCCGTACTCGTAGTTCTTCTATTTTTATTTTACACACAAGTATGAGAAAATCCCATATATTCTACCTAAACCCTTTGATCCTTTACATTTGATTGAATCTTTCCTGAACCCTTTGATCCTTTACATTTGATTGAATCTTTCCTGAACCCTTTGATACTTTACATTTTATTGAATCTTTCCCGAACCCTTCGATACTTTACATTTGATTGAATCTTTCCTGAACCCTTTTATCCTTTACATTTGATTGAATCTTTCCCGAACCCTTTGATACTTTACATTTGATTGAATCTTTCCCGAACCCTTTGATACTTTACATTTGATTGAATCTTTCCCGAACCCTTTGATCCTTTACATTTGATTGAATCTTTCCCGAACCCTTTGATACTTTACATTTGATTGAATCTTTCCCGAACCCTTTGATCCTTTACATTTGATTGAATCTTTCCCGAACCCTTTGATCCTTTACATTTGATTGAATCTTTCCTGAACCCTTTGATACTTTACATTTGATTGAATCTTTCCCGAACCCTTTGATCCTTTACATTTGATTAAATCTTTCCCGAACCCTTTGATCCTTTACATTTGATTGAATCTTTCCCGAACCCTTTGATCCTTTAAATTTGATTGAATCTTTCCCGAACCCCTTGATCCTTTACATTTGAATGAATCTTTCCCGAACCCTTTGATCCTTTACATTTGATTGAATCTTTCCCGAACCCTTTGATCCTTTAAATTTGATTGAATCTTTCCCGAACCCTTTGATCCTTTACATTTGTTTGAATCCTTCCCGAACCCTGATAATGCTCAGCATGGCTATCAAAGGCATACGACATTGGTTTGCAAAGATAAAGGGATGATAAAATCAGAGTTTAACTAAGGAATGTTAAATAGAAATCATATAATTTTTAGTCTCACCAAAAGCTATTCAAAAAAGTACATATGAAGCCTATATGCAATTTATTTTAGTCTAATTGGCCCAGTCTAATCACAATTTACGTCCATTCTGTGGATTTTATTAAATCCGAAAATGTTTTAAAGTAATATTTTTTGCCTGGTTTGTGACCCAGTGAAGGCAGTTAAATGAGGTGACAAGGTCAAAGGTTCCCCTATACTGGTTGCAAAAAATCTAGAACATTTTCTCTTTGTATACATTAAAAAACAAAAACAAAAAATATTCGCGGATTCATAAAAAAATTCGTGGTTTTTAAATTTAATAAATATCAAAATTTGTTGGAGGAAACACAGGTTACCAAGATCGAGATATTTTTTCATTCGAAATTATTTAAATTCCACGGGCAACGCCACTTCAGTTAATTATTAATAAAGATCTAACCTTCGTTTGGTTTGTCTCTGTGTCAAGCTGCAAAAACTCCAATTTATCAAGATTGTATTTTGATTTGCAGTATTCAATCATATCCTGCGAAAACGATCAGATTTGAATATTTTTTATAAACATCCAACATAATTGTTTATTTAGAAAACAGTTTCTTTCATTTTTTGGTTCTTTTACTTCATTACAGACCATTTCTTAAGGGGTACCTGGGAGTAAATCGTTTAGTTCGTTCATAGAAAATTTTTTTAAAGACTTTTAACATTTTAAAACTGCGTTTTGTTAAAGTTTGTTTTTATTAAGCTTTGCAATATTTTTATCATAAAAGAAATTGTGAAGGATAAACGAATCAAACTTTTTTCTGAGGGTCAAAATTTGGCATAGTGCAAGAAAAACAAATGTTTATACTACACAATTTTTAAATTTAGAAAATTATTCTCAGACTTTTGTAAAACCCTTTTTAAAGTCGAAAACCTTTAAAAAACCAAAACGAACTGAAAACCAATAAAAATCTAAAAAATCTATAGAAACCTATAGAAACCTCTAGAAACCTTTATAAACCTATGACAACCTGTAAAAACCTATAAAAAGGAACCAAAAACCTAACCTGTGAGATATCGACTCCTATAACTCTTCCAGGATTACCCAGCTCACCAAACCTTCCTAAAAGTAGATCGTCACATCACCTAGCTTTTTGCAATATTCTTTTATCGACAAGTTTGCTTTTTAACATGAACGAAATTTTGACTCTGACATTAAACATTTATTATAATTATCTATATATTACATTTTTTCAAAATTCGTTTCTTTTCAAATTTTTTTAAAACTTCCAATTGTGACGGCGGTCACTTTAGTATTCAGCCATAGCTAATGTGGTTTCTCCTGTACCACAACCAAAATCTAAAACCTGAAATAGTTTTTGAACATATATCAATTATAAGCGATTTCAGAAGTTTTGCATTTTCTTCCCCTTTTATCAGATTTTAATTTTCACCCAGATTTTCTACTTATGGTTTAGCAAATTTTATATCCCAATCTGCAAATTTATTGAAGACAATCTATTTTTTTTAAGTCGACTACTGAATAGGGGTTTTCTATTTTCCCCCTGGTTTGCATGTGGTTTAACTGAATCCCTGGTTTGCATGTGGTTTAACTGAAGCGACTTTGTGATTTGTCATAAAATACTTTTTTGATACTGTACTTTTACCTTTTCTGTCCCAGATAGTGGAGGAAAGAACTTGACCAGCTGATTTATAGTTTTAGTGTTAATAATGAAATGGGACTGATTGGAAACTGAGTACTGCTTGGGAGTTACAAAGTTCATGGCGGTTCTAAAATTTATTTTATATTATTAACAATCTTCAATACGCCTCTAAAATTTATCATATATTAACAACACTTCAAAGCGACTCTAAAATTTGTTAAATATTAACAAACTTCAATGCCACTCTAAAATTTATAATATATTAACAAACTTCAATACGACTCTAAAATTTATTATATATTAACAAACTTCAATACGCCTCTAAAATTTATTATATATTAGCAAACTTCAATACGCCTCTAAAATTTATTATATATTAACAAACTTCAATACGCCTCTAAAATTTATTATATATTAGCAAACTTCAATACGCCTCTAAAATGAATTATATATTAACAAACTTCAATACGCCTCTAAAATTTATTATACATTAACAAACTTCAATACGCCTCTAAAATGAATTATATATTAACAAACTTCAATACGCCTCTAAAATTTATTATATATTAACAAACTTCAATTCGCCTCTAAAATGAATTATATATTAACAAACTTCAATACGCCTCTAAAATTTATTATATATTAGATTCTAAGTCAGAGCTTTTGTGAGGATAGTGATAACCCATGAACATTTGGTCTTGATATCCAATATGGGCACTTTAAAATTTAAGGATCAATACTTGATCCCTTATTGTTATCCTTGCAGGCATAATCACGATGGGATATCAAATTGAGGGATTAAATTAATCCTTCTTCATATGATAGAGGTTGAACCCGAGATTTACAACACAGTTCTGACTTTTGAACACAGTGCTCCTGAGTTTTGTGATAAATATTGAATCCTATAGAAAGGTATTCAACATTAATATACTAAAGTGGAAAAATATAATTACCTTAACCCGCTTAATAGCTTCATATTGAAAATTATTACGGTAATCTGAAAAGATTAAATCTTAAATATGAGTTTAAATGATGTAAGATTGCATGATTTTATTGTCTTAAATACAGCTTTGTATTGTCTATTTATAAGATTACACTAATTGTCATAAATGCAGTTTTTATTGTCTAAATATAATATTGAATTGTCTTAAAGGGAGTGACCGGCAATGTATGGTAGTTGAATTGAGAATGTAGTATTGGGGATTTTTTTTAAGGATTCATTTAAGACATAGTAAAAGTTTTAATGATCTATAATAACAGTTTTAGCGCAAAGTCGACTTTTAAAATCATCCATTTGGGTGGTTCCTTTTTGAGAATCGGTTTAAAAAAAAAATTTTAATAACGACGACAAAAATGTTTCAAAAATTCTACAGTTAACTAAATAGATGATTAGTAACATATTTTTCAATAGATATTTTGTTAATAAATCAATGTTAGAATCAATAATTTCTTTTTCACTATTATATTGAATTTCTTATTCTTTACGATTTGTTCGCAAATTTCTACAAATTCTTCGAATGTCGTCTTTTCAATAAAAATTCCAGAAAATCTCAAACATGTTTGTGGACAATGAAAAATTACAGAAACCAACAAGATTACTTATTTTTGATGATAAAAGTAAATTTTTATTTTCTCAATCTGTTTCTTAACAACTAATTGTTTACTGTAGAATTTTTGTTACATTTTTGTCATCGTTATTTAATAGTCTTAAAAAAAACAATCCTAACCACCCAAATGGATGATTTTGAAAGTCGGCTTTGAGCTCAAACTCAGTAATTATACATCATTGAAACGTTTTACATGTCTCAAATGAATCCTAAACAATTTCTGCACAATACTACATTCTCAGTTCAACTACCATACATTGCCGGTCACTCTCTTTAAATACTGTTTTGTGTTGTCCAAAAATTCATTCAATAAATACTTTGAAAAACATTAAAAAAGACAAATAGCTTAGGGAAAAGTTCTCTACTGTTGCTTTCTCTACTTGTGTATCATTAATCTTTTCAAAATTAAATCGATAATCGGTATTTTTTGTGGTCCGACATAATTATAAACTTCTATCTACATATCTTCAAAATTAGATATTTTATCTGTTTGTAATGTTTTCTTTTATATTTTTGTGTCTTAGTCTAAAGTTCAAGAGTTTGATATGATATGATAGTTTGATATGTAGATTAAAGAACGAGAAATCAACTAAATATTTTGCCAGAACCTTCTACTAATGTCATCTTTCAGTCACGCGGATGAAAATAATGAAGTAAAGATGTTTCCTTGTCAGGGGCGCATTCAGGAATTTTTCCAGGGGGGGGGGGGCTACATTTTTTTTCTTATTCTAAACCTTACTCCTAAACCCTACTCCTAAACCCTACTCCTAAACCCTGCTCCTAAACCCTACTCCTAATCCCTACTCCTAAACCCTACTCCTAAACCCTACGCCTAAACCCTACTCATAAACCCTGCTCATAAACCCTAATCCTAAACCCTGCTCCTAAACCCTGCTCTTAAACCCTACTCCTAAACCCCACTCCTAAACCCTTCATCTAAACCCTTCTCCTAAACCCCACACCTAAACCCATCTTCTAAACCCTAATTTAAACCCTGCTCCTGATCCCTACTCCGAAACCTTTCTCCTAAACCCTGCTCATAAGCCCTGCTTCTGAACCCTACTTCTAAACCCTTCTCCTAAACCCCACTCCTAAACCCTACTCCTATAAACCCTACCTGTAAATCCTTCTCCTAAACCATGCTACTAAACCCTACTTCTAAACCCTTCTCCTGAACCCCACTCCTAAACCCTGCTCTTAAACCCCTCTCCTGAAACCACTCCTAATCCCTGCTTCTAAACCCTTATTCTAAACCCTACTCATGAACCCTACTTCCAAACCCTTCTCCTAAACCCTGTTCTTTAATCCTACTCCTAACCCCGGCTCGAACCTCTACTCCTGAACCCTACTCCTAAACCTCTTTCCTAAACCCTGCTCTTAAACCCTTCTCCTAAACCCTGCTTCTAAACCATACCTTTAACATTACTATTAACCCTACTCCTAAACCCAGATCCTAAGCCCCGATCCTAAACCCTGCTCTAAACCCTACTTTTGAACCAACCTTCTGAACCCTACTCCTCAACCTTATCCTGAATCCTTCTGCCAAACTTTTCTCCTCAACCTTATCCTGATCAACTCAATCCTTAAAATGTGCTAGGATGAACTCTAGTTGTTAATGTTGAGATCTATGATCATGAACTGTAACGATATATCTGTATATCTCTATACCTACCTAGATATACAGAGTAGTAGACCAGAGGCAGAGCTATAGTGTGCAAACGGTGGAACCAGTGGAACCAAACTCTCAAAAAATCAAAAGAGACATTTAATTAATGAATCAATGGTCTGAATTAGAATCGGTAATAATATGAAAAATAAGCCAGTCAATATACACTGGACTTGTCACTTGTCACATGGACACAGAGGCTGGAAAATAGACAGTAGACACTAAATACTAGACACTAGACAGTAGACACTATATACTATACACAATATACTATACACTAGACACTAGACACTAAATACTAGACATTGGACACAAGTTACTTGTCACATGGACACAGATGCTGGACACTAGAAAGTTATAGACACTAAATACTAGACACAAGATACTATACACTAGACACTAGACATTAAATACTAGAAACTAGACACTGAATACTAAATACTAGACTGAAGATACCATACACTAGACCTGGACACTAGTCACTTGTCACATGGACACAGATGCTGGACACTAGACACTAGAAACTAAATACTAGACACTAGACACTAGACTTTAGACACTAGACACAAAACACCAAGCAAAGAACAGTGCAAAAGTGATACTAAATTATACTAAATAATAGGTAGAGAAAAAAAATAAACTTATATAATTGAAAATAAGTTATTCGAAAATCCATTTTAAAATCTCGCAGGTTTATGCAAATTCTTTCAGCTAGGGTAGCTCGTTGGAGGTTTTCTTTATATAAATTTCGAAGACGACATTTTGAAGAAATCTGCAAATAAAATTAAAGATAATGTTGATAATGAAATAATCAATTCTATGGTTCTACAATTTATTTCATCGATGATTTATTTAAAAAGAAATATGTTCCTAAATATAAAATTGGTCTATAAAATATTTTTTTACATGTTTTGTCCTGGTTATTTAATAACTAAATCTATATATAAATTTGGCTTGTCTGTCTTGGTGTCTGTCTGTCTGTTTGTATCCAATAACCGTCAAAACGGCTGAACCGATCGGGCCCAAATTTTTTGTGGGACATCTAGGGACCCCAGGGAAAGTTTATGAATGATTGAAATTTTAAATATTTGTCTTCATCGAAATTCGATCGTCATTAAATTTTTTAAAATTTTGAAAATCCGCGAAATTTTTTGTGAAAATCTGCGAATTATTTTGTTTTGTTTTACGATGTACACAAAGAGAACATGTTCACAATTAATTTAGAAGATGGGCGCGAAGCGCCCTCTAAGGCTAGTCTATATATAAATTTGGCTTGTCTGTCTGTCTGTTTGTTTGTCTGTCTGTTTGTATCCAATAAACGTCAAAACGGCTGAACCGATCGGGCCCAAATTTTTTGTGGGACATCTAGGGACCCCAGGGAAGGTTTATGAATGATCAAAATTTCAAATATTTGTCTCCATCAAAATTCGATCTTCATTAAATTTTTGAAAATTTTGAAAATCCACGAAATTTTTTGTGAAAATCCGCGAATTATTTTTGTTTTGTTTTACGATGTACACAAAGAGAACATGTTCACAATTAATTTAGAAGATGGGCGCGAAGCGCACTCTAAGGCTAGTTTAATTAAATATACACCTCAGTAACATTTGAATATAAACCTCAGATACAATAGATTGTCATTTTTTAAAAATAATGATTTTTTCAATATTTTTCCTGTGTCCAGTAGCAATAAAACATAGATTTTTATATTTAATGTACCTAAGTTATATAATTAGTCTTGTTTAGATAAATGTATTTTTTCAGCGATCTGTTACAACAAGAACCTGGAGATTCTCCGAGTTTGAGTACATCACATGGTTTGATAAACCTCTCCAGCAACTTCTCTTTTGAACTACTGTATTAATACCAAGTGCAAACCTAGTAACTCTAGCGTCAATATCTCTTAATCTAAACTTCTGCCCGGATAGATTCATACACCAAACATAGTCTCTATCTTTCGGAGCCCGTTAGTTTATTTCCTGATTTATAAATTAGTGAAATGTCCTGTAGTACGACGAATACGAGTCTGCAGAATGTATATCCAATTCAGACATTTTTACCCTAAACAAGTTTTAAGCAAGCATTTGATATTTTTTTATTTTAAAAATAGAGATTTATGACTTGTGACCACTTGATTCAGTGGAAAACTTCCATTAGCGACAGAAAATCGATATTTTCTACACAGACTTTAAGCTCATATATCGAATATCTAAATTGAAATCCAATTTTATTTTTATAAATTCACTTTTCTGAGAAAGTATGGTGTAAATCGACCTAAAGCGAACGACTCTTATTAAAAGACACCATTTTTTGTGCAAAATTTTTAACTGTTAATACTAAACTACATTTATATAGTGCATCAGTTTTCAGCCTTATATTCATACCTGGAAAAGGCTTGTATTTCATTATCATGAGGAATTTATTATCGCATACATACAAACTACTATTCCAGTCAGCAAACCTAGTATCTTGCTGAATTGACACTTGAGTTTTATACACTAAAGGGTGGCTAATTTTAGATATCCTTGCAAAATTCTTAGAAACCACTAACTATCAAATAGCTTAGCTCGGCAACTCTTGAAATAAGTTAGTGATTCAGGGCACGAAGTCCAGGCAACAATCCACAGCACAACCTCTATTAATTTTAACTTTGTCTTGCTTTCTCCATTGTGAACTGACATCTGATATTCAAAAAGTTTTAAGACAATGTTTTGGAAATTCATATTTGTTCTCAACCTGTTTTCTACTTTGTATACAATTTACATCTTAGATTTTACTTTATTGTATCTTTTCTTTTCCTGTTTTATCTTTCTTATCCTCACTTCTTCTAATTCTTCTAATACAAATCCCCCGTTCTTTTTCAATGACCTGTTCTGTTCATCTCATTTGAGTAACAATATCCTTTTGATACAATGTCAGAACCTGCTAAAAGTTTGTTTAAATAACGTATATTGTGAATATCTTTATGCTTATTTCAATGTAAATCCGTCAAAGAAAATGGAAACAACCAATATTTGTCATTAAAATATTGGATATTTCCGTTCAACCCTTTGATTGAGGAGAAACCTACAGTTTAAGTATCCAGCCTTGAACCCATCTGGTTCTGGTTAGAATAGTGTGATTCTGAGATGAATGAATGTATTATTAAATGAATGTACTGTTGTCAATTTTTTATTACGTTATTTCCGATTATGTTCGGGCACATGTTTCATTAAATTCATAACGCCATAATACATGATATAGTATGGAATTATCTTCATAATATCCATTTCGTTTTCTTTTAAAAATCCTTTCTTTTTTCATATTTTAAGAATATTATATTTTGTATAAGACCGGGGTTTTTATTGATTTAAAGAGAGTCTGTACTTTCATAAAAATTTAGATCAAATTCTCTTTTTGAGATCGAAGTATTTTCATGCATGTGTTTCCTTGTGAACGGTTTAGATATTAGGGGTTTAAGTATTTGTTTTGTTTCCCCCTTTCATTGTTGAAGGGGATCGCTTAAAAGTTTATAATTGAAAGTCGGATTAGTTTAAACCTCACTATACCACACGATGCAGGCCAGGGGTCAGAAAAAATTTCAATATCTACCAGCTCCAAGCTGTAAATTGTGTAAATGAAATTTCAGAACATCTTCAAAATGTTGTCTCCAACATTCGTATCTGCTCCGCACTCTTTTTCCCAGGTATTTGACTATTGTGTCTGTGTGTCAATATTTTTTTATTGAGTATCCCAGGTTCTTAGAATGAAGACCTAGCGGCATTGTGAGCAAGATAAAAAAAAATATACTGTTTCTTTATCTAAACTTGAGTTCTCAACCAATTCAGTGGAAAAATAAACAAACTGCATTTTTGTCAAATGTCAGTGTCAAAAAAGGGTTTGCAAGAGGACGGACGGAATTAACCCACGTAAATACATTATTCTTAGGACTATAGAAAAGATCTATTTCAAGTCAAGATGGAATAAATCGCATTAAATCGATCGATAAAATATTTACTGACCAAAACTTTTTAAACTCACAAAAATGATGTAATTGGGTCACTAATCTTAATCCAGAAAATAATCTAATGTCAGAGGGGATTTTCTGTTGAGTTTGAATTTTTAAACTTATTAAATTACTGAAGTACTGTTCAATCCGATTATAGTAGAAAAGTTTTTTCTGTTTTAAGATTCACCTTTTCTTAAATTTCAGATATTTTGATACACTAATTTCTCCTCCCTAGATATATGATCCCTGCTCTGGTCAGTACGTGAATATCAACTCATTTTCTGCCCTTAATATGTCAGTTCCAACCATGAAGGCAGTTCGGGTTCACAGATTTGGTGGCCCTGAAGTCTTGAGTCTAGAACAACATGTTCCTATTCCCCCTCTAAAGGAGAACCAGGTGGATAACTAATGAACCCCTTACCCCATTCTTAACCTCCTATCCCTACACCTAACATTTTATGCACGTTTTTTTTGGTCATTTCCTGTCACTAAAGACATCGACATTATTTTAGATTTATAATTAATTAGGTACTAGTTAGGGTTCTCTTTGCTGGAGTAAACCCTGTTGAAACCTATATTAGGGAAGGGCAATATTCACGTCTCCCTGAGCTTCCATACACCCCTGGCTCAGGTAAATGTTTGTTGGTCAAATATTTCAAATTATTCTTGACTTTGATGCTACAGGGTAACCCACAAAGGATGAGACTTCAGAGACGATTGTACGGAATTTATACTGTCTGTTTACTCATATTCATGAACTGTGAACTTGTTTGTTTGTTTGTCAAATCATTATATAAGCCAATAGATCACTATATCTAAGGCATAAAACTTAATTTAAGCTTGAGGTCGTCATATTTTAAGATTTTCCTGTCTTTATAGTCTCATCCTTTGTGGGTAACCCTGGTAAGTGCTAAATTTAGAAATTTAGTGCTAAAAAAGATATTCATTTTTTCGTGGGTGGAAGTACTGTTGCGGTAGAAATCCACTGATCCTCTAATTAAAGTTGTGCTCAGGATCCGGATCAGATTAGAAATTTACTTCCAGTTTGATATGAAAACTAATGTAACTTTTTTGTTTTGCATTAATAGAATTTAGTCATAATAATCAGGATCCATTTAATTTTGATGCGGTACAGGATCCGTATAAGGATCCAGGTCTTTCCCTTAAGATTTACTGAATTATTTTAACATAGCAGAATTTTCAAATTTGTTGTCTTATTTTTTCGCTTATTCTTTGCTAAAATTTGATGAACCATTCAGAAATCAGGAAATTTTTATAATCTCTCTTTTCAATAGTTCAGATTTGGGTTAAGAGAGTAAAAAGAATTTTGCAGTTTTTGGTTGATATTTTGCCCCTTGGATCACCCCCGGCTTCAGTGTGTTTCATTATGCAACTTATTTTGTTTTTCTAAAATTAGTCAGTAAATTTTTTTTTCATGCATATGCAATATAATACTATGGATGCTTGTTTGAAGGGATTGTTAACGTTTTTTAATATACATTTAATAAACCTATTTTCTTAATAGGAGCACTACGAAGCACGAAAAGATGTCCGTGAGTAAGATCACGAATATCAACTCAATATCAACTCGAAAAATTAATGACCAATTATTCTAAAGACACGATTTAATGGACCTTTTTCTGTAATCAATAAAATACAAAGTTCTTCTGCAGAAGATATATTATTCTGGTCCAAACATTTTTGATCAGTAATATGATTAAGAAAGTGGGAAAATTAAGCAATGTATGTTTTAAAATAAGTAAACAATCTCTTAAGGGATGTTTTCGGGTGACGTTTTATGGTTTGAATATTTTCTATCCTCCCTATCAATTAAGTTAGAATTTACTTTTACATTGAAGATGCTGCTGGATACGTGCATCAAGTTGGAAACGCTGTGACTAGCTTGAAGGTTGGTGATAGAGTTTTCGTCGCCGGAACATCTTCTAACACCGGGAGCTACGCGCAGTTTGTTGTATCAGATGATACATATGTATTTCCGCTTCATGAGAGGTTGTCTTTCGCTCAGGTATAGAATGAAATACATTTGATGGAATCGTCTTTAAGTTGAATGTTGATGGAGTTATCTTTGTTTTTCACGTGTATGTAAAGGCGCGTATATTGATTATTATTAATTACGCAACCTAGTAAATATATTCAATTGTAAAGATCTCACTGATGCTAATCTCAGATTCATAAAAAAAAATTGTGAACATCGTTAATTTCAATTGAATTTCTAAATGATATAATGATTGTAACTGAAACGTCCTTTTATTTTTGTTATATTATGGTACTCCCTAATATTCACGTCCACGTCCTTGAGTTTACATTTTTTAAAAATCAGCGTCCTACTATGGTGCCAAGTTATGTTTGCACACTGTTTAAATATTACGTTTTGTGTTTCCCTCCCCCCACCCCTTTAAAATAGAAATTACTATCTAGGGAGCATCTCTTGGAGTACCATTCTTCACTGCCTATAAAGCGCTGATACTTCGTGCCCAAACTAAACCAGGAGAGGTTGTTCTTATCCACGGAGCTTCAGGAGCAGTCGGAACTGCGGCTGTTCAGATTGCCAGGTAGGTTTTGTCTGAGCTAAATATTTTCACGATTTTTTTTTTGAATTAAAAAGGAATTGAATTTTTTAGGTAGCTTTTTGATTCTTATCCCTAAATTTTATTCATTTGCTCAAAAACATTTATGAACTAGACTGTGGCCAAGTTCACAACTCAACTAAAGGGGCGGGTCAGTTTGACCAATTTGAATACATTTGGGAATCCAGTCTTCATTTCTTGAGGAATCTGAATGAAATTTTGCACATGTGCACCATTTGTGTTTGTTTTAAGTAAAATATATAAAAAATTGAAGAGGGAAAAATTTCACTTTTCATCATTGTTTCATGTTATTTAAAGCTTTTTCACTAAAGTCTTATGCTTTACTTTTAGAATTTGCAAAGAAAAATTGTAAATTAGAAAAAATTGAAATTTTTTGGCACTCCAGTTTTATAGGAAACATGTTTGCAAAAAATAATGTCCAAATATTATAAAATATACATTTTTGAAAAGCCCTAAACCAATAACCATGCCATTTCAAATATGCAAAAATTTTGAATAATCTGATCTGGAAAAAAGAAAAATTGAAAATGTGCAAATTTTATTTGACGGGTTGTATGCAAATAATTTGCAAATTATCTCTGCTAAACCTGCGCAATCTGTTTCCTTATGACGTAGGCTTTCTAAAAAGCTAAAAATTATCAAAATCTGACAACAGAAAGTGGGTTAAAATTAAAGTTTTTTTCAAGGAAATATATAGATTTACCCATCTTGGTCTTTTCTTTTTGTTCCGGTTCTCCAGACCTCATCAATTTTATTATTGAGCACTTCATATTTTAGAGCAATGGGAACAACTGTAGTTGGAACTGCAGGGACTAAGGAGGGTATGGATGTTGTGTCTAGGTGTGGAGCGCACCATGTTTTTAACCATAACCACAAGTCTTATGAGAAAAAGATGGTTGAACACCTAGGAACTGGTTTCGATGTGATTATTGAGCATCTTGCCAATATAAACCTAGGGCACGATCTACAGATGTTGAAGCCTAGTGCCAGGGTCATGGTAGTCGGATGTAGAGGAGCCGTTAATATCAATCCAAGACATCTAATGCTACCGGAGGCTAGCATAAGGTGAATTTTCAGTTTTCTTAAAATTGTGTGATTATGCCTTGTAACTTAAATCATGTTATTTTAGGGGTGTAGCTCTGGGAACATCTACACCTGCTGAATGGTCTGAGATGGGTGCTGCTATTGTTGCTGGTATAGAGGCGGGTTGGGTCAACCCTGTTATAAACCAAGTAATCCTAACATTGACTTATAAATACCTTTATAGTTAATAGTTTCTTCTAGTTATTATAAAGAAGTCTAAACGTCTGTTCATGCCCTGTAACTTTTGAATTTGAAAAAATTGAATTTATTCAAATCAAATAAACTCACTCACCTGTCTAGAGTTTCGAAGCTATACTAGGGACAAGAAAATAGACTTATTCAACTCAATTAAATTTTCTTGAATCTTCTTTGTTGTGTTTAAAATATTTTGAGTTTCAGTTAATAAAGCATGGACTCAAATTTTCCAACACCCCGTTCTAGTAGGGAGGGGGGTGTAGAGCATCTATTAGCACCGCAAACTGACCTCCGGAGCCTCCTGATACGCAGAATGGCCTTCTAGCCAATCAAAATCGTCTCCAAGCATCATGCTACGTCTGATAGGATCCCCAACTCTGTCTCACGTCCAGCAATTCGATATCCAATAACAAATATTTGGCTCTTACATCCACCAAAAGCCTTTTTCCGAAAAATTTCAACATGTTCATCAAGTCTTTAAAGGTAAATTAACAATTTGTGTTAAAAAGTATACTTTTATTGAGATTAAGACTTCTAATTTTGTGTTTCTAAATTTCACAAATTCCTAAACTTGTGCAGAACTAATGCAGCTTTAGATAGAAAAAGACAAATTTGATCAAATTTCACACTCACAGGTGCATCATGTACAAATCTAATACCACAAATTCACAAAGCATTGGAGTTTTTGGGAAAACTTGAATAATGAAATACAATCAAAGCACAAATCTAAGTATTTCTCAATAACTAATTTGTTTTGTGAATTCGCGGTAGTTTAATTAGATTTTTATATGATACACCTGTGAAATGATGTAAAATCTTTTCTTTATATAAAGATGCAATAGTTAAGGAATTTGTGAAATTTAGAAAAACAAAATAAGAAGTCTTAATCTTAATAAAAGTAGACTTGTTAACCTATTGTTAATGTTCTATTAAAAACTTGGTGAGTTTTTTTCGAAAAAAAAGGCTTTTGTGGATGTAAAAGCCAAATTTTTGTTATTGGATATAGAATTGCTGGACGTGAGACAGAGTTGGGGAGCCTGTCAGACGTAGCATGAGACTCGGAGACGATTTTGATTGGCTAGGAGGCCATTCTGTAAATCAGGAGGCTCCGGAGGTCAGTTTGCGGGGCTCATGGATGGCCTGCACCCCCTCCCTTGTCCTAGTTTAAATACTAATTACACCTTTTCTAGGAGTATACAATGGATGAAGTTCAACAGGTCCACCATGATATTATTCACTCTAAAGGAGCTAAAGGAAAACTTGTTATCAGGGTGGTAGACGAATGATTCCTGTCATACTAGGAAACATTTCCTGAAAAAATCAAAAGGCTGGTGGATAACAATGGCTATTTGTGCTAGCTTGTTTGCATAATTGTTTTGTACATAATATTGATAATTATTGCTATTTAATTATTGTCTATACTCTGTGATATTTTTATATTTTTCTAGTTTAGATATTATATCATACAAATAATTGCATATTCAGTCTTGCTTGGGTTATAAATTAAATAAAGTATCAGGTTGCTGGCTGGGTTGAAATATATTGATTAATCTTAATAGTTTTTATTTACTTTTTTATATGAGAGTAATCTCAACTATTGTATTTCAAGAAAGAATGGAAGAGCTGCGCTTGATGTCTGGGAATAGGAATCTTATGGCAAAAAAGACTAGCGTAAGTTAAATTCAGGAATTAGCATTGACTAGTAAGGGAAGTCGACGCGGACGAACCCAGCTTTTTGGTGATTAGAGGAAACTGTCTAAAATATTTATGGCACTAAAAGGGCTATAATAGTGTTTGATATTAATGAATATTATTTAAGCACAAAATTTATCTCGTGTTCGGGTTTGCTGGTTTGGTTTGATCATATAGCAGATTAAATATGACGTGTTTACTGTTAATATGTATTCACGGAAAGTTCTGATTCAATAATTAGATAAATTACTAATTACTTATAATGTCATCATGATAATTTAACTTGTTAGTTCATGATCTATTTGAATTTAAAAATCGAAATTTTTAGGTACTGGAGTGTAGGGTTTGTGAGGAGGTTTTTGGATTGCACGGAGACAAAATTCCTCGTCTTCTTTTTTGTGGACACACACTTTGTCACGCTTGTCTTTCAAAACTCCCAGCTGAGGGTTTTATATCGGTATCGATAATTATACTTTATTTTGGAATATTGTATTGCATATTGGCGATAAAACACGTTATTAATTATTTTCTTTTAGTGTCCCTTTGATCGGCAACAGACCTTGCTCGGAAACAATGGAGTATGGGAGTTGAAAAAGAATTTTGCTCTTATAGAACTGATTGAACGAATCCAGTGTGAGGAAAACTTGAATTCATTTTCCACAGCTTTCCTGGAAAAGGAAAGGGAGGTATTGTTTCTATATCATAATATTTATACGTATATAATTTGATAGACCCAAAAGTTATTTAACTCTAGAGATTTCAGCCTAATTGATGAAGAAAAAACTGGCAGCAAATAATTTTGATTATTAAATTTCTCTTTTATTTTGATTTGACACTGACTAATGCCTGATTTGCAATACTTTTAGTTGTCTGTGACCTGTGATGAAGTAGAAAATCACCTGGCAGTGCTGTACTGTACAGTTTGTGGTACACATCTTTGTGAGCTCTGCGCGGAACAAACCCATTCAACCAGGTATATTTTACTCACAAGGAATAGAACTAAAATTCAGATAATTTTGATCCTTTATAAATGATGTCGAGGTTATTCACCATGATAAAAGCGTTCCAAGTGAACCCGGTTACATCTCTAATTGAAAGAAATGAAAATTCCTAGATTTAAGTTAGTAAGTGCATCTCTTCATTTTTGGGGTAACAGGAATTTGATTAATTCGTAGGTCTTCACTCTACATAAGATGGAGATCAATTATTAACCCCAAGATTTACACCTCATAATTGCTTACCTATGGCCAACTGTCACTTTGTTTTATCAATCTAACAACAAATGACAATTTTTGAAATATTTATTTTTGTATTTTGATAATTAAAATCTATTTTCTAATTGAATTTTGCACAACATTCAAATATAGAAATATATGTAACCACCCGCTACATTCGGCCAGAAGCCGGGCTTAAATAGTAATATTTATCCCAAAAAATGGATATACTTATTCTAATTAATTTTTCCCACCAGCTAATACTCCATCAGATAATATGTTGGACGCTATAAGCTTTCTCCCGGAGCCCGTTTATGTTGCTTGTTACAGCCTAAATATCTAATCTGTAGACTCAAACTTTATCCATTTAAGCGTGTCCTAGAGGTTTGATAACCTAATTTAAAGTCAAAGAAGGGTAGGCCTTTATTTTATACTAGCCTTAGAGGGCGCTTCGCGCCCATCTTCTAAATTAATTGTGAACATGTTCTCTTTGTGTACATCGTAAAACAAAACAAAAAATAATTCGCGGATTTTCAAAATTTTAAAAAATTTAATGACGATCGAATTTTGATGGAGACAAATATTTGAAATTTTGATGATTCATAAACCTTCCCTGGAGTCCCTAGATGTCCCACAAAAAATTTGGGCCCGATCGGTTCAGCCGTTTTGACGTTTATTGGATACAAACAAACAAACAAACAGACAGACAGACAAGCCAAATTTATATATAGATAGGGTCCTCAAGGGTTAATTCACAATTTTAACAATTTTGTAACCCTAACTCCTGTTCAGGGAAGGTCTGTACTTCATTAAAAAAACCACATCTAGCCTTAATTTTGACAAGTTTCGATAAAAATAATAATATTTATAATTCATTCACTTTTTTGTTGGTCACTCTGACTGTTCTTCGTTTCGTTCTTTAGGACACTAGCTAAGCACAGGAAAATCCCTTTAAGCGAGAAGCCGCGTGAGAAGCCTATTTGTCCTTACCATACTAGTCATGTAATGGAGTTTACATGTCTCCAGGAGGAATGTTCTGCGGCCCCCTTGATGTGCTATATATGCAAGGTAGTTCATATTTTAGCTTAATTACTTGTATCGATATCATGGATTTATTTTTCAAGCCATACATTTGATGTTTAGGATTATGGACGTCATAAAGGTCATAAACATAATCTTTTGGAACTGGAAGCCGAATCAGTCAGGTCTATTTTTGTTTAGTTTTTTAAGAGTTGTTTGGTCATGTTTAATGTGTATTGTAAATTGTGCGATTGCGTACTTAAATATTATCTAAAAAATGTCCAGCCGTTTCAGAGGTGATACTTTTTAGATGATATTTACGAATTGAATACAATCTACTTAACATTATTCTTGACATGTTTAGAGGAAAGAATAATTCGCTTTGACGTTGTTGTGACGATTCATTTGAGTTTTGTCAAGGGTTAAAATGGCCGGAGCAGTTCTGAAAATGAAAAAATTCATGGAAGATATGAGTGAAGCCAACAGAAGACTAGAACAGGTAAAAAACTGCTTTTAACCCATATTCCTGCTGCTCCACCATGTAACTGGAAAAATTATAAGGTTGTATCGAAATTATATTGTATATAGGTCTCCTAAATTGTCCTAGAAAAAACTCGTACCACTTGATCTTGGCTTAAAACTGAGCTGATAACCCATCTGCCTCTTAGTCCTTAGGCATACTGTCTGAATGGCATTGGCTACGGCATTCTATGCCAAATATATGTTTTTAATATGTTTTAGATAATAAATATAATGTGTATTATGTACAATGTAAAACACGTAGATATATTGACGAACTTCTTTTCATTAATAATGTTTGTTGAAGGCTCTGGTTGAAATAAAGGGAATAGAATCACATTTTAATGAGCCCAGCATGGAACATGAAAGTGGAACTGCTGAGTGCGCAAGAACTCGTGTTCGCGCATATTTCCAGTCTTTACGAGACCAGCTGTGCGCCCAGGAAGTGGCAGCACTTACTGTAGTTGACACTCATGTTCGAGAACGTGTTTGCAGTATACGACAGCAGGAGGAGGATATAGCGACGGTATTATCGCAGGTACACTTATATTTAAGTTAATCAGTGTTCGGAGTAGCACTGCATAATTTATCAGTGGATACGAGTTTTATCTCGTATAAAAGCATAAATAATATTGAACATATTTCATAATTTTGGTATCGTTGGAAAGCAAATGTCATTCAGAATTTTACAAATTTCAAAGTTATTTATTTTAAACATTTGCTTTTCTTACATCATACCAAATTTTGACCCTGAGAGAAATATATTAATAAAATGGACCGAAAGCGATCGTGATTTCTTTTTGTTAGTTTTTTCCTTATATTTTCTTTTAGAATAAAAATATTGCAAAGTTAAATAAAAGCAAATTTTTACGGAATAAAATCCTTACTCAAGATTACTTATCTTATCTAATAAATTATACCCTGTTCTTCCTTTAATATTTCTGATTTGTATTCACTTATTATTCATATTTTAAACTGATAACATATATTTTCATTATATCTTGAAGTTGAGATACGCACATGCAGAACAAAATATTTATATTCATTGTTATCTAAAATATATCTATCTAAAACTGTGACACAAATTTGTCTATGAAAAATCTGCCCTGCCTATGCATGCCCTTACTATGAAATGCCCTTACTATGAAAAGTCCTATCTATGAAATTTTTTATCTATGAAACGTCCTATCTATAATTTTTTATCTAAGAAATGTCCTATCTATAATTTTTTATCTATGAAATGTCCTATCTATAATTTTTTATCTATGAAATGTCCTATCTATAATTTTTTATCTATGAAATGTCCTATCTATGATTTTTTATCTATGAAATGTCCGTCTTTGAAACGTCTTTCTGTGAAAAAGGAAAACATTTTAATAAAAACATCAAATGAATCCTACCTCACTCTAAGCTTAACTACGCTACTTTTCTAGTCACTTCCTTTAATACAACTACATTTTATTGAAGTTGTATTATTTATAATTATATCTGACGTGTAAATGAAATATTGATAAAGTAGATATAGTGAAACTTAATGGAATGTCAGTGACCTACTAGATTTCATTTCAACTCTATTGTATTAACCGATTTAAATTGTCTAGTAAAAAATATACTCGAATTTGTTTATATTTTTTATATTTCTGTTTAATTGTATGGATCGTAGTTTATTTTCGTGAATTTAAAAATTAGAAAGAGAGCATTTGTTTTAAATTTTAGGTTGCAGAAGTATGTATACAGTGTGATCGAGTTGCCAGGCAGGATGATGCTAGAGTTCTTTTAGCCTCTCGGGAGATAAATAATCTTTTAGAAAGTGTAGAAAATCAGCAACAACAATTTTCGGTCCTTTGCCCAGAGCAGTTAAATCTAGACCCTGGTATTCCCATCACGTTTACCAAAGATAACAGAGTACATATTGGTCCCAAAATTGAGATGAGGGTGGTCACTCTGGGCCTGGACGGATCTGGAAAAACGGCGATTCTCTGTAAACTTAAGCAGGGAGAATTTGTACCAACCATTCCAACAATAGGATTTAACGTTGAAAGTCTAGAATTTAGAAATGTGAAGATTACTCTCTGGGATGTAGGTGGACAGCATAAACTTCGACCTCTTTGGAAGCACTATTACCTTAATACCCAGGTGAGATAAAAAAAAATGGAATATGTGCTTACTATTTTTACTTTAATTTGTGGTCCTCTGTACATAACAAGTTTAAAAAATAAACTTATTCATATTCATAAGTTATCACCCATTTTTAACTTTTCTGTTTCCTTTTGCCCTTCAGGAGTAATGAATCAAATAAATAAAGATGTGACAAGAAAGTTTAATGTTCCCCTATTCTTTTTTTTTTTATCTAGTGGTTCTTAATTACTATTTCTTATAAAGCAAACCTTACCAAATTTTAAGAAAAAATAAATCTGCTTGAAATATTTTTGAACTTTATTTCGAAATTAAATTTAAGGCAGTGATATTTGTCCTGGATGCTTCGGATCAGAAGAGGCTTCTTGAGTCTAAAAATGAACTTGTGAAACTTCTTTCAGAGAAGGAATTAAAAGATGCATCTTTGCTTATCCTCGCAAATAAACAGGCAACACATCTTAATACAAAATATGGAAAGTTTTTGAAGTATGACTAGGCAAAATTTCTCAACGTTTATCGACATCGTTTACAATTTTGCAGTGGAAATTAGTTCCAAAACTAACAGTTACTGGGCCCATTTCTGACACTGAGTGTTAGAAATGGGCCAAATCTGCAAAGTTATCTTTTTCAAGAGTATATAATGTCTTTATATCCAAGCCGAATAAAACAAAACTACACCAATTTATTAAAAATGGCTAAAACTATATATTGAAACAATAAATTCCAACTTTAAACTAATAATAAGTTGTAAGTATTTGTTTTTAATGATATTTGTTTTCATTTTCTAACATATTTTGAAACAATTACCGCATTTCAGTTCATGGTGTGTTTTGGGAGAATATACTGGTTTTGAGATAATTACTCGAACTCATAACAATGTCAATTTTCATGCAAGCATTTACGCGCTTTCGTAACAAACAAAAAATTGATAAGGTAAACAAAATAGAAAAAAAAGACAACCAGTTCTTTTATAATTTTAGAATTATTACGGCATTGAGAAATCAAAATAATAATATTATTTTGTTCATACAATATATAGACTAAACCAGAATTGCGGGAAATTGTTTTTTTTTTAAATGCTGGAAAAGAAATCCTTTATATTCTTTTATTTAACGGATAAAATAAAGAAATCTAGATTCAACATTGATCTTAGATTCTAGAAATAATTCAGCAGTTAATTTAGGCTTCATAAGAATTTTTTTTTTATTACAACTTTGTCAGTTATGAAAGTGAGTTTTGTTTTGAATTGTGGATTATACTCAAAACAGAAAAGTGGGTTTTGTCTCAAAAACACAACAATGATTCTAATTCAGGATATGTTCGAAAATGAAAAGGCTGGATTTGTCTTGGAAGCGGTCAAGTGTTTTAATAGAAAAGAACTCCTTTAATAATTTTGATTTCAGAAAATAATTTAATAATGAAATTGGTGTTCTCGTCATGATTATTAAATGTTGGTTATAGTTTTTACTATTGACTTTTACTCTCGATTTGGTCCGGGATACTAAAATCCCAATCGTTCGTTTCATATCTCTGTTTTAGGATATCTCGGGGTGTTTAACTATAGAGGAGATAACTGATAATTTTTCTCTTTATAAACTTTGTTGCGGTCGGTCCTGGCATCTTCAGGTACTTATTAGGTAGATAGGTGTCGGATCCCAGAAAGTTAAATTGAATACAAGTACAACTATTTAGTTTTAAAGAAGGAAAGTGAAGAGCACAAATTGGATAATTAATTTCATGCTTTCTATCTCGCCGGTTAGAAAAAGAAAAAGGGCAGAAGGGAGAGGTAGGGGTAGAACAAAGAAAGGTAGATGACTAGGTGGAGCTCTTGTTCTTTGAGCTTCCTGTTTTAACATTTTTTGGTTAACCCTTATTTGAAATATCACAGATTTGATATATATTCAAAGTGATAAATATTTCACCTCTATGAAAGAAGTCTTCTGGACGTCTTTTTTTGTACTTTAAAGTGTTGTTAGCAGATACAATGCCTATAAAAGGGGGAGGTGGGGGGGGTTGATAATACATTTTGCTCCAAAATGCCGTTTAACCCTCAAAAGTAGTAGTAGGCCTAATATTCGAAAATGTTCACGGTCTCTATTCCAAAGATGTGTTAAAGCTTTTTAGTGTACTAAACCTCGTTTAACGTTCAAAAGTAGGCATAATGTTCGGCAATTATAGTCTAGATTCATGATTATATTAAATAAAGAATACAGTCAACAAAAATGAAATATAGATTATAGTTGGAAATTTGAAGATAAATGACACAAAATTATATTTTAATCTTTTTCCTAAAACTTTAGAAAAGAGACCCAGCACATTTTCGAATATTAGACCTACTTTTTAAATTTAAAAAGGTATTTTAGAGCAAATTTTTCATAATTTTCCGCGATAGTTGTAACCTTATCTTTAATAGCTAAAGCTGACAAATCAATTAAGGTTTATTAAAAAATATATTTTGTTGCATCTACAAAAAGCACAGAACTTAAAGTTAACCAAAAAGGTTTTTTTTTAAATCCCATGATTTTAGGTTTTCTACCTTAAATGTGTTTTTTGGGCACCAAATATTTCAAATATGAAATCACTGATATCGTTTAATTAGTTAATTGTATTAAAATTAAATTTTTAGGCTTGTGATGCTAAATCTGGAGGCGGGCTTCAGGATGGACTTGATTGGTTATGTAGACAACTTGTTGCTGCTGGTATACAGGATCTTGGCTAGGGAAATAACTACATTTCTGTTACCTGTATAGTGAAGATATATTTATAGGATATATTTATATATTCTTGTGTATATATGTATATATAAATATGCTCCAAATGCAGTGTACCTTTACCATTTTTGAAAGGCAAGCATTCTCCGGGAAACTTTGAAAATCGCTTTTTTGTTGCTTAAAAGGCATGCACAATGCACATGCAATGAGTTTTACTAGGATTTAGTAATTGTTACTTTGAGTATCTGCTTTAAATTCAACATGTACAAGATCTAGAAAAGTGACGTTCCTGATATAAAAATTGTGATTTAATGGTTTTTGTACATAAATAAATGTTAGTTGAACAAATATCGAATTATTTTTTCTACCCGCCCTATGCTGGTTTGCGTAGGCATTTATCACGCAACTCGTAAATATAAAATAAAAGAATCACCAAAGAAATGCAGCATAATCTTAAAGAACCGGAATAACCAAGATCTTATCTGTTCTATGTCTTCATGTCGCATCTTTTTTTTTATAGAAGTAGAATTAAAGACGGCAGTTTTCAGGGATTTCGATTTCATTTTTTTCAAAGTTAAAAAAATGTCTAAACTTCATTTAAATTTCAAAATTACTCACTCGGAATTAATATTAGTTTATACCCTAATCTGGGCACTATGCTGCCAACAACTTGTAGTAAGAGGGAAGAGGACTACTTCCACTCGGAACATTTCTCTCCAATAGCTAACTTGTTTCATGCATAAACTGCACGCGCGCCTATCGGTACGAGGGAGGGAACCCCCGGACGCCATGAGCCTCCGCTATGCTGACACAAGCCTCCCAGAGTTGCTAGGCAGACCGAGCCTCAGCTATGCAGTAATGAGCATGCGCATTACATCAAAATGTGCCTGTATAAAACAGGAGGTTTTTTTAAATTTGTGTTTTAAATTTAAACAAAAGATTTTTTACAAATTATTTAACATAGTGGCATGAGAGGTTTCTCAAAAATGATAAGTTGTTATCAATCAGCATAAATAGTCCCTAATTATGACTAAAAAAGTGGTATTTAAAACTTTAAACAGTTTTAACACGAAAAGGAAAATATTTAGAAAAAAAAATTTGAATTTCATTTCATCTTTTTTAATAATTGTGGGCACCGAGACAAGTTGAAAAGGAAACGTCATTATTTCAATTTAAAACTTTAATGTAAATATCTTATATATATCTTTTTCAAGACGCTGGAATTTTGAAAATCACAATTTCAATGCCCTAGATTTACTAAATGAAAACGTAATAATTGTCGGAGGACTCGAATGTTTTGGTTTATGGGTGCTGGAAGACAAAAAAAGTTAACATGTGGCATGGAGTATGTTAATATGTGGCTTATTGCCGCCTGCCTTCCCACTGAGTGTTAGGAATGAGCACAAATTGAAAGACTGGGTTTTTGGTATCCCTGCCCATTTCCAGAGTAAAAGTCGATAATAAAAACTATAACCAACATTTTATTGAACATGACGATCGTACAACAATTCCCAATCTAAAACTTTTTTTAAATCAAAATTATAATAAGAGTTCTTTTATATTAAATCTCTTGACCGTTTTCAAGTGTGATTTTTTCTTATCTCTTATTCTTTAGACTACATCACAATGCGTAAAATGAATTAAAATTTATTTTGTAAAATGTAAAGCAGTTTTATCAACTGAACGAGGGAGGGAACCTACGGGCGCCATGAGCCTCCCAGATTTGCTAGGCAGACCTAGCCTCCGCCATGCAGTAAGATCCTCCGCTTTACAGAATAGCTTCCTTAAAACTTTAAACTTAAAACACCCATCAGGATTCCAATCCAAGGTTTACAGAGTTCCCTGTAGGGTAAACTACCATGTTATTTCACACAGGGTTCTGTTCAGCCACAAGAAACTGGAGAGTTCAATGTTTAAGAACCTGACTGTTCGGAGCTCCCTTGATGCTTACCAGTGCTGAGGATCCATTCAATTTTTATTCGGATCCGGATCCGGATCCTAGAAAAAAATGGATCCGGATCCAAATTGCTTACACATAAAACCAGATTCAATCGAAAGAATTAACGTCTTTCCTACGAGTTCGGATACTTGATAACAGCTATCATGAATCCGAATTTAATGCATTTGAGCTGCGTCTCAAATCCACCAAAAANTAAATGGAATCAACTATATTTGAGCGGCTTTTTCAAATTAAGCCGCGGCTCAATTTCATTAAATTCGGCCTCAAGTTTGTTAATATGGAGTATATTTAAAGCCACCAGTAGCAATATCTGGATCCAGCTAGGAAAAAATCTCCACTCTCCAGGTTTATACAGCATTAAAAGATTAATGCAGGCCTTCAATGTATCTTGTAGTTCCATTAATTTCTTTTCCATTTGTGTGCAGGGGTGTATACACCTCTGGCTAAACTTTTTCTAGTTAGCTATTTATCTGAAGTATTAATCAATTATCATAAATAGTGACTAATTATTACTAGTAAAGTGGTTTATAAAATTTAAAACATTTTTTACGCAAAAAGGAAAACATTTCGAGAAAAATTTCTGAAAGTAATTTTATATGATATTTTATTATCTTTGATTTAAGCGAATCCTTTTTTTGAAATTTTTATCAGATTAAGATAATCAAAAATTTGACATTGACAAATAAACTGAATCTAAATAAAAATCTCAAAAAAGGTATTGCTTAAATCAAAGATTAAAACAAATTAAACTATTTCAGTAATGAATTTCCAAATATCCTCATTACTGCGTCAGAAATGTTTTATTGTAAAACATAAACCTTATAAACCACTTCATGAGTCAATATAAGTTACAAATCATGACAATCTATAAACGACATTAATCTTAAGTAAAATTATTGTGCTACTATGTTGAAAATAAAGAAAAAAATCTTTAGTAATGTTATAATAGAATTGTAAGGAAGCTGTGCTGTATAGCGGAGGCTCTAACTGTATGGTGGAGGCTCGGTCTGTCTAGCAAGTATGGGAGGCTCGTGTCTGCCAGGCGTCTCGGGCTTTCCTCCCTCACTGAACACGCAATTATCAAGAGTCAGAGTCTAAATTGTTCAAAGTGTGACTAAAGTAAACTTAAAGGATAATACATTTTACAATATGTTACTCTTCAAATTTTTTGAATTTTTTTCATAAATTTACGAAAACAAATAATAAGTAATACCTAACAAGTAAACTGTTATTAAGATTTGTCTTAATTAAACGAAGTACATATATTATTGGTTATTTAAACAAGTGATTATATTATTTGAATAATATACAGGGTGTCCCACGAAACATGAATGTTGGTGAATAATTTTGAATTTCTTCTTCCATATTCTTTATTAGACATTACAGTCTTTCTGCAAATTATTTATAAAAAACTTTTACTCAAATACAGTTTACTTTGAAATCAATTTTAATATGAAATAACTGTCGTATAATATTTTTTGTTGTTCTCTTTGGTGTCAAACAACTTAAAAATTATTTAAGAAGACTAAACTATTTACAAACTGTCATGTTTCATGTTCTTTGATAAATGCCTTTTAACGTGAACTGAGAGTAAGCTCAAAATAATGCTTTGTTCGTCCGTAGATGAGAGTAAGCTGAAAAAAGATATGGCGTTCCAACCAGTGCAGCTCCAACATTTACTACATGTTTGTTAAAATGAAGATTAAGAACTCTCAGCTCCAAGCTAGCTTTAAATTAACAATTAAAGGTCTAAGGGTCTTTTATTTTTTCCGTTTCCTGCATCCAGACCCGAGTGGATCCGATTCCAACCAATCATGAGCGAGCATGGTCACGGTAAGGTCCCAATTGTGTTAAGAACTAAGAAGCATTGATTAACAGTTAGAAATAAATTATGAGTATTTTGATCCGGTTTTAGTAGTTAGGAGTCAATATGGGTCTGCAATCTGCATAAACATAAGATAAATACTAAGCACTTATCAACATGAACAAGAAATCCGTTGGAAATGCGTAAGCTTATGTCAAAAAAATGACACGTTTCGCCTGTCCAGAGTCAGTATTAGAATTTTTGGTAATCTGGCTTCTCCGATTTCTCCCACGTAAATATACTGATTTCATGTCCCATTACGTGGAATATTTGTAGTTAAAGAATATAGCTATCAGGGAGTCGTGGTTCATGAGTATAGACTGTATCTATGTTCAGACCTGAAAAAAAGAGAAGAAAAAAATTAAACCATCAAGCAATTTCAAGTTTTCAATGTGTGATATGTAGAACGAGAGAAGGTAGACATTTAAACCCTAACTGAACAGGACATGTGCTCCATTATCTCAACTATATGGAGGGTAAATATGGCCCCCTACCAATATAACAAAAAGGATAACACAGCCAGAAAATGTTAATCTTCCTTGTTCAAGTGGGTTTTTTTTTATTTTCTCGAAGTAGCGATTAATTGTTATTACAAATCAAAATAGTTCTTACTTCTAGATCCTATTTTCATGGCAGGAATACTTTCAAATGGCAGAGAATCATCTCTTTCTACACTTTCCATCAAGGTTTCTTGCCGTTCGAACCCTGAAAATTAGAGCACATACAAAACATATCCAACTACTAAACATATAAAATTCAAAACGTATTAATTTACAAAAGTTAAAACAAAACATATAAAATAAGAATTGTAATTAATTTTCACTTATGAATAAAAACTAAACATTTCGTAAAAAAAATTGACGCTAACTTCTCTTAGTTAAGTTTTCTAATGTGTGAATAAAAAATCTCACAACTCAGTTTCGTCAAGGGTTGAAAGTTAACACGAAAGCATAATAATATTCCTTCTTTAAAGGGAACAAACCTATGTAAAGAATATATTGACTAGTTTTTATTTGTTTTTTATATGTCTTGCATTGTTTAAATGTTTTTTATTTAGATTTTTGCGATCTTTTTTTCTGTAATTAATAATCATCTAAGAAATTTAATGTCCGATATGTATTGTATTTGATATGTTATATTATTTTTGATATAGTAACAATTTCAGCTTTCAACCGTTGATCTTCAATCTTCCATTTATTTTTGCAAATCGTATTTCGAGGATTTTTTATTTAAAGTGACATTTTTTCAAGGCAAAATTTTTTTAATTAATCGTTCCTGAAGGTTGTATGAGTGAGTTGGAACAGAAAATTTTTACCTGATCGGTTCAATCGTTTTTACGTTTAAAGGGACTATAAAGGAAAAATGAAAGGGGGTATAGGATGAAACCTGAGAATCTCAGGTTTTGAACGATACCTTTAAGACATCTATCTTATGTTCCTATCTTGAGAAATTGACATAAAACTGTGTCAAAATTATACCAAAACGGGCATATGCCAGATTTTGTATAGAAGTTGTAGTATTAAATAGATAATATTCAATAAGTACGCAACCAATCTGAAAACGATTATATCCCACAGGAGCCTGAGAATCTGTTTTCGTATAATTTTGACACAGTTTTATGTCAATTTCTCGAGACAGGAACATAAGATAGATGTCTTAAAGGTATCGTTCAAAACCTAAGATTTTCAGGTTTCATCCTATACCCCCTTTTCATTTTTCCTTTACAGTCCCTTTAATGATACAAACAAGAAAAGAGTTTAATTGAAGATTATTGCCAGAAAAATAAACAAAGAAACGTTTAGTAAAAAAAAATATGATTTCACTTACTGGGTAGTAAAAATCAGCTGTGCTACAAAATCTTAGAAATGCTTATTTCCATTTCATTATTTCACTAGGAAAATCTATAATTTTCTACATTTTTTAAGTCACTTCTAAGTTTATCGTCGCAAAAGATTTAAAATTGGTTTAGTTCTTTAAAAGTAAATAATAAATGTATGTAACTATTCTAATATTACCACACCTCATTTTTTTTTAAAGGTTTTAAATATTTCCTCCTTGAAAACCTTATTTTTTTTTGTCATATTTCAATAATAGATTACTTTCTTACCACCTGATTCGATCTAAAGTATTTACATATAAACTGGAATATGTCTGATAACTGCATCATAAAAAACCAACCTGGTCTAAACTGCTCAAGATCATTGTCAGGTCTGTAGAAGCAATCTGCGCCTCCAACTAAGGATTGATAGTTCGTTTCTAACCAGCGCTGTTCAGTCCCAAGAGTTCTCTCTCTACAAGCTTTGTATTGATCTTGCTCCTCCTTGCTGTGGTTCTTAACGTGCTTCCTGAGACTACTAGGGTCAGTGTACCTTTTTAAGCAACCATGCACCTCACACCTATATGGTTTCTAAAAAACAGAAGTTATCAAAAATAAGCCTTTTCACACGTCAAAGTTTAACCCTCTGGTTATTTAAATATTTTATTATTTAAAACTTCTAAGCAATCCCTCTTAATACTGTGGTGTAAGCTTCAATGGATGAAAAATATAGATGGAAATGTTTAAAGAAAAATATCTTTATTTTCATAAGATTGATAATAAATTGTGATATCAAATATATATTTACACTGAAGGCAGTATTGATTAAAGCTTTTTTAATGAAACTTTTTTAGGTAAAGGCAAAAGTGAGATTTTGAAGTATTTTTTTCTATACGATGTAATTATACTTAAATAGAATACATTCGTAATTTCAAGTGACCCTCCATTTATAGAGTGGCATGTCCGATGTACCTTTGAAACCTTCATTTCTCCATCGTTTCTGAAGCAAGAAATGTGCAAGTCACTTTTGTAGAAAAACCACAAATAAAAATATTCTGTTTTCAAAATGGGAAACATGGATGTTTAATGCAATACTTGCTCAGACAAAGCTTTGAAGGGTATTGTTGTGAATCAGAATATATTTTAATTTTTTTCTTAATCTTTTAGTTTGGGTGAGTGCAATGCAATGCAATGTAGAATGTAGATTGCCTGAGGAAGATGTAATATTAAAAGACCCGCCCCCCCCTCAGAGGGGGCACGTGTATGGGGGGATGGGGGGCTCGCCCCCCTTGTACGCCCCTGAAATTAATCATCCCCTTCTAGGGAAAGTTATGAAATATATACAGCTAGTGCATATATTATATTACCGGATCTTTGTGCGTCTGCTCGTGCTTTGCTCGATCTGAAGAATTGGAAAACTTCTTTGTGCATCCGAAGTCATGACTGACAGAGAACTTGCAGGCAAATGGTTTTTCTCCGGTGTGACTTCTAAATAAATGGTCAATTAAGTTTTTGAATGGATCACTGCAGAATTCACCCTAAAACAGGAAAACGGGTATCATTCGACCAGAAAGAAGATTAATGTTTTATTTGAGCTTAATACAACGGTCTCAATATATAAATTCTAATACACGCTCTTTTTTTTTGACAAATTGTCATTCTCTGGCACTGGAAATACTACATTAAACCCCTATCAACAATCTACATCTATGAAGTGACCCACCCTGTATTTTTCATTATAAAAAAAAACTGTCCCGGAAAACAATAAAACTACAAAGAAAATTTTTTTTCTCACCTACCCAAAGTACACTTTTGTAACTTAAAAATATCTTCTAAAAAGCTTACACCTCTGATTGTGTAAGTTCAAAAGTATATTTTTAACATACATATTAAAAACTTATCTAAAAATTTTTATTCCAGGCAAGTAATTTGAAATCCCATAGTAAAAAATAAATTCATGTTACCTAACGTGAATTTTTAGGTTCTCAAGTCGTGCGAACTTTCGACTGCATCCGTCTTGCTAAATATATTAATTAGATTAATAAAAATCTTTCGAGAAACAAAACGAACGAAGTAATAAACAATGATTGAAAAATTCAAATGCATCATGTTATTTAACGTTTTCTAATTACAGTCCAATATATACTTTTTTTAACAAGTGCGTTTTCAAAGGGATTTCGGGACACGGGTTCCTTCTTCTTTATAGCTTAAATTGATTTGATTATAATTCTCAGACCATTTTTTTCTTCTGCATAAATTTTAATGTTTTTATTTAAGTTTAAAAGAAGATAAACTATAGTTACATTTGTAATCTGAACCCCCCTGGTTTAGAATTTAAGTAAGCTTGAATATAGACAGTGATATGTACCCTTGAATGAGTTAGTGATAATAAATTGTTAAAATGGCAGGTTTATTAAACTTACGACACCTAAAACCCAAGCTCAGTTTCTCAGTAAGGCACCCATTAACAGTTGTAGAAATTCTAACACAGTGCAAGACAGTTCAGTTCTTGCAAATGCAATCCAATTCAAATATATATGTATATAGAAACCGAACGCTTTAGAATTCTAATGAAAATTCATTATTGGATAAGTTTACCTTACAATGATGAGGTTTTTCTCCAGTATGAACTCTAAGATGGGTTACCAGTTTGTACTTTGCATTAAAAGGTTTTAACCGTCGGGTGCAACCCTAAATATTAGACTTTATTTAACCCAAGAAACTAATAAGTCTTTTTTTGCAAGCACAATTAGACCCATTAGTCATTTTTTTGTTTTGTTTTTCAAAGATTAAATTTCAAATAAAAAAACCGTGACATGCTCATTAAATCAATTGTTTTAAAAAATTAAGCTAGTGAGAAGAAATATAGATGAGAACAGGATGAACTGAATATAGATGACAGATTTTAAAATAAAATATGAATGCATCGAAGACAGGTTAAGCAGCTGTAGAGATTACAAAATGGATGGATCATTAATCGACAGTTCTCTGTGCAATTACTCACTTCCTTTTCTAAATCGGAGAAAGGGGCGAATAGGGGTTAAATTTAGTGAATACTGCATAATCTGTCCTATCAGTCAAGATAACTTAGATTTCTAAAAAAATATAAAATATTTCTATATTTAATGAATTGTTTCCAGAACAGGACGAACTCATTTATCATCATTACCGGGGCAAGAATAGAATTGAATTAATATGTCAAAATGTTTCAAATTGTGGATAGATATATATTTGATAGGAAATATAATTCTCATGAATTTTATTACTGGTAAGTTTGAATAAAGGTTGGCGCTCAATACAGATTTAAGAAAATCAGTAAAAAAATATGGGCAAAAACGTTTCAAAAAAGTATAAATGAAGGCTTGAAAACCCACGAAGGATTAACTTACCTCCCACAAACATGGATACTCTTCACAACCTTTTCTCTGCTCAATATGGGATATGATATGGTCAACTAAACTTCTTAGGTCCATGCAGTCACGACCACAGTTCATCCATCTAAACAATTATTATTCCTCATTTTTTTTCTTGTTTTCATTTTTCTTACTTTCATAGATTTGAATGAGATCTTATTATTACTGTTAATTTTTTAATTGTTTTTTCTATTAATATGATAATAATTTGCCTGCAAACAGATGTTTCATCCTGATTATATTCCTCCCCGGGTTCCTCCTTGATAGAAGAATCGGGAGTATCTCTCTCAGACTCCAGGGACTCTGGATCAGCAGTAAAGACTGAAGCTGTATTAAGAGCAGGATCGCCATTGATCATATGATCGTATGATGGGTAAGGTGGGGGAAGATATGGAGTATTGGGAGACACGGGATAACTTTGCATGGGTTGTTCATAAAAGGGAAAAGGTGATTGATAAACATAATCTTGAAGAGGTGAAGTAAATCCGGATTTAGGCGGAGTAATATAGCCAGACTCATCTCCTGATACTTCCATGTTATGCATATTTAGATCATAGGAAGATAGAATTGAATGTCCAAATTCCCCTACCGTGTTTTCCATGAACCCTAAAGGAGAGGAGTGTGGTGAACACTGCAAGGATGAATGACTTGATCGAATCTTAGCTGAGAACTCCGTATTAGAGTGATGGGACGTGATCGATACTCTAGGAGTGTTAAGGTTTGAAATGGCCGGAGATTGAATCATAGGAGAAGCTGAACTTCTGCTTTGGAGATATGCTGTTTGATGAGAATAGAGAACAGTATCTTGGTCAGGTAAGATTTGAGGTTCCTTTTTAATCTCAACATTTTCCTGGTACTGGGAAATAGGAAACTGAAAGTACTGAGGTCCCTGGTATGAATTATAGACATGAAGTGGTGAAGATGGAAGTGAGAATGATGGGTCGGGAGAACAAGGGGAGTGAAGTTCACTGTTGTAGAGTTGATGATGATCCAGATTTTCTAGCAACATTTTGTTTGTACCTTCTTCCAGGTCCGGTTTGATACTAGATTTAACCTTAGCAACTATATCCTGTGAGTACAATGAACGAAAAGGTTTGGGGTTCGGCAAATCATTCACTTTACCTGAAAGAAAAAATAATTATATTCTTTTAGTATTTTACATCATCTCATGATCATATTTGAATTATGTGCTACAAAAAATGCGCGTCTTTTGGAAAACTGTGTTTTAGGGTCCGTCCTAGAATACGATTTTTGGACACCCTACCCCTTTCAATTTTGTACATGACCACTTATTTTTCAGCAAAATATTTATTATTTTTTAGGTTAGCTTAAGAAAATTTCTGGGCCGAGCGCTGCGGCTAGGACAGGCTAGGGGGCCGAGCGCCGCTGCCAAGACATACCTTCAATTAATTTTAACAATTTCAACAAAATTAGCATATATTTAGGGTTAGGTTAGGTTTAGATTGGTGGGGGGGGGGGGGCAAAATCGTATACTAGGAAATTACCTTGTTTTACCTAAACTTAGTATTTTAAACGGTGAAAATCAATTTCAGAACTAGTAAATGTTGTTCTTCATCCGTTTAGGTTTAATATGGAACTGCGTCTGCAACTGACTGACTAGCCAGTAGCCAGAGCCTGACTCCTGAGTGACGGAGGAGGAGAAAAACTCGGCGCGGCTCCGGTGATACGCCGGGCCGGACAAAACCGGGGAATCAATTTTACTCCGCGACCGCGCATTTCATGAACCACGCGAAAGTGTCTTACTTTGCTCCTCCTCTTTCTCTGATCTACCGCTCCTCTCTTTATTTTTATTGTGCCGCTAAGTTTAACCCAATCCAGCGAACCCCGCACTTACTTATTAGAATGATCAGAATTATTTAATCTTATTTAATACCTGTTGTTAATAAAAAAAAAAAAACATTAACGGCATTTGAAGACACACTTCTTAAATAATTTTACTTCAAACATTAAAATGATTTGTTTCATAATTACTTAAATAACTGAATAAATTTGTTAATAATCTAACTAAGATTTGCAGGTTAAATGTGTCACCGGCTCTTCACTACTTCCAAGACTTCGGACCTATTAATTTCCCGACGCAACCCAATGATCAATAGCAATATGTATGTTGATGTATGTTGCCAGCCAATTTGGGTTGTGCATTATACATTCAAAAAGTGTGCAACCGACTTAAACAAATTAAAATTCGAACCTTACATACAGTAACCCAAGGTTGCACAATGCACAAGCTCTCACGCAAAAATCAATGCAAATTTTGCCAATTACTTCTGAAACATTTTAGCTAAACAAAAGTGTTTTGTTGTTCTAAAATTTACATGTTCACGGCTACAAAAAAAATAATAAGTGATTTAGTGTGGTAAAAATCAAAGACTAGGTCGTTGCGACACTCTAAAGTCTAGTCTTGAAAATTGATGCAACTTTTCATTGCTGTCTGAATCTCTGTTACCTTCGCGCAATTTTTCAAAAAATTTTGAAATATTTATAAACCGTCCCTGTTACAATAAATTTACATGAGTACATACTCTGCCTTTATAAACAGAATTGACGTCATATATAAAGAATTTTTCACCGATTTCAATATAATTTTAATCAATTAAATAAATATTCTCTTACTTTCTTCTAGTACTTCCCTTAATTCCTATTGACTCTATAATATGTATCAGAGGTAAGATCTTAAATCTTGATGGTAATGTCAGCATCTATTCTGATTTTGAGACAATTACTCGAATTCAAAACAATGTAAATTTTTCAAACATTTATACACTTACGTAACAAAACAAGATTTTTTGATAAGATAACTAGGTTTTCAGGGCGTTTCGTGCCCAGTTTTGATTTTAACTTTTAATTCATGCTCCATGCCGGGACATCTTCTCTTTTTAAATAATCAAACAATAATAAAAAATTTCGCGGATTTGTCGACTTTATTTATGGATTTTAAATTTTTTTAAAGGAAATTGTGACCATCCATAAACCTTTCCTAAGGCGATGTGAGGTTTAACAAAAAATTTGGGCCGGATCGGTTCAGACGTTTTAACGTTTATTGGATCGGACAGACAGACAAGCAAAATAAATGCATAATATATGCATTTTTACATTCTAAACAAAAACAAATCGCGGATTTATTATTTTTACGAAAATCGAAATTTTTTTGAGGCAAATTTTTCAATTTTGGCCATACATAAACCTTCCCCGGGGTCGTCATATGAGCTGCCTAACAAATGTTCAGCTGTATTTACGTTATCCTCTTCACCCTGAACTAGGTAAATTTTATGCAACACTATTCTACGACTTTGAGACCTCGTAGCTCCTCTAATGTTGATTTCAAGCACAAGTGAAAAGAAAGTTTATCCGGTTTCCAATAGCTCTTCAATACGATGGTTTATGATTTAAACATTTACGATTTCAACCTTACGTTCAATTTATTTTAGTTTGACGTACCTTGACATAATTTAGCAATTCAATTTTTGATTTCGGTAATTTAATTTTTAAGCTATGAAAGTGAATTTTGTTTTAAATTAGTGATTACACTAAAAACGGGAATTAATGGCTATGAAAGTGAGGTTTGTTCCGCAAACGCGACAATTCGGGATATAGTTCGGGATATAGTTCGGGATATATTTCGGGATAAAGTTCGGAAAATAGAAAACTTTGCATTGAGTTGAAAACGGTCAAGGGTTTTACAACAAAAAATATCCTTTTGCAATTTTGATTTCAGAAAATGCTTTAATAATGCATAATAAAATGTTGGTTACAGTTTTTCTTATCGACTTTTGTCTCGTCAGGAATTTGTCTCGTCAGGAGATTGTCTTTCAGGAATCAGGAGTTTGTCTTTCCAGGAGTTTGTCTTTCAGGAGTTTGTCTTGTCAGGAGTTTGTCTTTCAGGAGTTTGTCTTTCAGGAGTTTGTCTTGCAGGAGTTTGTCTTCAGGAGTTTGTTTTTCAGGAGTTTGTCATGGCACCACTTTTGCTCTCGATATGGGATGGGATCCTAAAACCCAATCTTTCAGTGTTTGTCCATTTCTAACACTGCTTGTTATAACGAATGTCCCTTTTAACGATGGATTACTGATTATACAATAAATCGGTTGTCACTGGCAGCACGGGCGGCCTATAGGGGGGCCTAGGCCCACGGACCCCATCCTAAGCTTCTGGAGGGGGGGGGGGGGGGGC
>NW_019396407.1:40135-94552 GCF_000591075.1 Eurytemora carolleeae
TGGGGGGTCATTCCATTTTCACATCTGGGGAACCTAACTTCTAACAGTGTCCAGTGGGGGTAAGATGCGTTTACGGGAGCTCGTGTCACGCTTAACCCTGCTCCGGTTCAATTTTAATAGGTGGGGCGTCACCTGAAACGTCTGAAAGGAAAATATATCCAAAACACGCGGCGCAGGGCTAGTACTTTGCAAATGAGTTATTGTTTATTTTCTTTTTTTTTGCATCATATATCAGGTTTTTTTTTGATAAGTTATTGGCAAAATTTTAAATGAAACTGTTTGCAAAAAAAATGTATGCCTTAATTTTCATTATTCAAGATAAAATAACAGCTGATATTGAGATCTATAATAAAATTTTCTTTAAATATTTTCTTATCTTTATCTTTAAAAGGAATTGAGTTATCGCCACAAACTCAAATTTTCTAATCCCTATATCTTTGCAACCTGATGGCGTATAACTTTGATATTTCAAACTTAGATAATTTGATCTAACAAAATTCATAGTTTGAAATATATAATGTTTGCGATATTGGATTGAAAAGATAAAGGGTATAGAAAATCGGCGTTTGTGGCAAATACTCAATTCCTTTACTGAGATTTTAAAGGTTTTTATGTGTTTAAGATCATCTGAGAAAAACCTGACTGAACACGACATCCTTAAAAGTGCATGACCCGTGAAAAACAATCGAATCGTATTTTCGTGATCTCTCATTTTAAAATTTTGTTTGTTTAACCTGAATTCCTTAACATACTCGTGAATAATTGTTAAAACCTTTTAATCAAATCATAGGAGGAACACAATTCAGAAGATAATTCCCCTACTCTCTCTTTCTATACCCCCTACTTTCCCCACCGTTGTTTTATCAAACTCAGGCTGAAACCTGAGATGGAAAGAAGATACAACATACTTGAAATAAACATTTTTCATTAAAATATGACACAGAGGAGAGTTATTCCCCCATTCTTTAGTTTTATGGTAAAATTTAGGGGAATTTTATTTTCTAATGATCTACTTATGTATTAATAATGTTGAATAATCGGTTTCCTCTACAGCAAGAGCAGAAAATAAAGAAATATTACGAGCAATTGTCTCCAACCAAACACGTCATTTTCAATTTAGCAAAAAAATATAAATTACTACATTTTAACAAATTTTTTCACCCTTTTCATCCAAGTCCAGAGATTACAGATAAAGAAATATCATTTTTGCTTGATCATCAGAGATCTAAAAAATAAAAGTAATTGTTTTATATGAATATGTTTTAAAAATCATGAAAGTATACCCCATTTTAAATTATTTGAAATGAAAATTATACTATGATAGTCTCGGATGAGTAACTGACAATGTTTTGCTTTAATTTTCTATCATTTTATCTTGTTCCTTGTCCAATATAAAAACCTGGAGACAAGTTATTTATCCGTGCCTCTCGGTGGAGAAACCCGATCCTAAAACGAATTCTTTTTGCAAATATAAAGTTTGTTTTTACAGTTCTGTTCTCAACATTAGCTTTATTAAATACGAGACACAAACATGTGCAACCGAGACAAATTTATATTTAAATAAGCTCACTCAAATTATGAAATACACATTAATATACAGGTCCAGAGGGTACGCTTTTATATTTTTGAGAGGGAAGATGCCATATGGGTTGACTCAGTGGTAATTTTTTTTGCGCTTTTTGGAAATCCAGCAGGTTTTACAAAGAACAATTTATCTCTTGNCCTCCCGACCCCCTAGCTGAAAAAAGCATTTGAACAATTCTTGTAATGTCAACTAAGAAAGTAACCTGAGGATAATTTATTTTTATATTTAACTTCAGGACACAGTCACAGAAACTCAATTATAGAAGTATTTAGTACAAGTGGACGAATTATTTATATCTTGAAAAAGTGCCCACAAGTTCAGCAGGATGAAGTCGTTCTACGTCAGGAAGAATCTTGGGTTTCTTAAAAACCTCTCTGTATTTGTCTGCTACTTTGTCGAAGAGTATCTCTAGACCTACCATGGCCATGAACATACCGCCAACCATGAATGCAACTCCGACCTAGTAACCAAGAGTAAATTTCATTTAGAAGGACAAAAGTTTTCGTTCTGAACAAAGTGAAATACTAAAATGCTGAAATTGTTTTTTTTAAATAAACTAATTTAGAAAGATAGAAAGAAATAATAAGGACAAAACCAAAACCGTAGGTTTTTTAATATAAAGCAAAAACTTAAAAAAATGAAGATATCAAGCATTGATCCTCAAATTAAAACTGCCCGCAGTGGATATCGAGATCAAGGGATTGGGACAAGGGTGTCCAAAAAAACTCCCAAGTAACTTCTGAATCATTCGATTATTTTGTAGCATCTTTAAAACAACAAATAAGGATTGTATTATTTGTTACTTTTCCATACATTTTCCATACATTTCCATACATTTTCCATACATTTTCCATACATTTTCCATACATTTTCCATACATTGTTCAATTTAAAATTTGGAATAAAACAAAAATGAAATGATTAATGAGAAAATTTTAAAGCAAAATAAATATAAACGAATCAGAAAGAAATTAAAAATTAAGTTGTAGAGAAATAAATCTAACTTACAATTATTCCAAACTCAAGCATTGCTCTAGCAGACTCCTGAGCAAAGGAGGGTTTTGGAGTAGTAGAAAGAGGCATTCTTGGTGGTATGGCGGTTGTCTTCCACTGCTGTTGATTAAAATCGATTCCATATCCCTGACCTCTCTGAGGATTTACTAGATTTGGATCTCCACTCTCTTTTATTGAACCCATGTCGGCCGTACTGCTGGTATCACTTTGAGAATCAGCTTGATCTGCATCTGATACATCTGCTACAACTATTGATGATATGAGAAGGAAGAAGAAAGCTACAAGGTCCAAATTTGTTTTAATCATAACGTCTCTTGTATTATTCCATGGTGGCCATTAATATTGTGAGAGTTCATGAATGGTAAATGTTGTTCAACTGAAAATTAATCAAAATGCTCCGTTTTCTAACTTATATCTTGCGAGTTTTCATTCTCAATATGAACACAGGTATGATGAAATCTAGGACCAGGTCCTAAGAAGGTTTCATTTATTATCGGTTTCGGTATAAATTATGATAAAAAAACTGTTCATATCAGAGTGTTTTTTTTTCTCTACATTCAATATATTAATATATATTATGTGTAGAACAGATATAGGAACAGAATGCCCAGAAAGACTGTGCCTGTTTTGACCAGCTGCTAAATATAAGCACAGTCTAAGAAAGTGTCCAGCAGCTCAGGTTTAGTTGTCAGGAATATGTTTAGTTTTAGTTGATTGCATACAACGAATTATATGTTCTTTTATTGTTATTTTTTTATGTAGAAATTTTTTTTTTTAAGCAAGTTCTATTTCGTATTTTCAAATATAAATTTATGTTAATTTAGAAAGGAATATTATCTGAGGCTGTTAAGGAGACCTTGTTTTTTTCTGCCAACTTTACTGTCGGAACAATCCGGATTTTTCAAATATATTCTAGATAAATGAATTTGATGTAAAATGTATTGTTTAATACCTTGATTCCTCTATCTGCAATGGAAATGAATTATGACTACAAGGTGTGACGTGTTTATAGTATGGTGTGTCTCTCATATTATGATTTTAGAATTATAAGATCATCATATTGACCTCACCTTTTATAGTTCAGACTATTCTTAGTTTGAAATATCAAGGTCCCAACATCAGGTTGGAAAGATATCATATAAATTATAGTTTTTAGCGAGTGTTCACTGTTCAGTTCCTTTTTTATTTTTCCGGTGAAAATAATAAATATTTTTCCGCTTCACACACAGAAACACACGCATGAAAAATCAAAGGAATCGAGTCTTGGCCACAAATCCTAATTTTTCTAATCTCCATATCTTTGCAACCTGATGGTGCACACCTTTTATATTTCAAACTTAGATTATTTGATCTAACAATATTAATAGTTTGAAATATCAAAGGTCTACGACATTGAGTTGCAAAGATACAGGGATTAGAAATTCAGAGTTTGTGACAAAGACTCAATTCCTTGGACCTATTTTGTTTTTGTTTTTAACATCCAAGTATTTATGTAAAAAACTATTTTCAAACTTTAACTATTTAATTTAACAGAATTCATTGTTTGAAATATTTAAGGTTTACGACATTGGGTTGCAAAATAAATTTAATTAGAGGCTTAAGTTCTAAATAAATATTTTCATGATGTACTTGAATGCTTTCATATTTGAAAATTTATTATTTTCAATTGTGGTTCCTTTATACACTATACATTTCTTCTTCAGAAACAATGGAGAAAAATGTCAGAATTTAACACTTGTCAGACTAGAAAACCTTAAACCTTCTCTTATATGGGGTAATCCAATTTTGCTCAAAAATGTTTGCGCCCGATCGGTTTCGCCATATTCGACGTTTATAGGATACATTCAAATAAACAAACAGACAAGCAAAGCGGAAAAATATTTCCAAGGGGAATGGAAATGCATTGAGAGGAACTACCTAATGAGCACCTACTGCCCCCCCCCCCCCTAGTACGGACCTGAATTATTTAACGTTACATTTTTTTGCCAATAAAATCACAGAGATGGATATAGCTCGATGCACACTGGAAACTAGACAGAAGGAGAAGGTAAAATGTATATGACATCATTGGTACAACTTTGTGACCTTGTAACTCCTCTTGTTTTGACTTTACGCATAAATATGAGATAAGAAAATTTAATCAGTTACATATCATGAATTCAAAACATGTTTGTTCTTCATCATAGATCTTCTATAAAGGTAATTATGATTGAAAACATACAAGACTTCAATCTTGATTTCAATTTACTTTAGTTTGACGCGGCAGCCGAAAAGTTCTAAAAGATCTACTGAATATCGGATATTAAAACCTCTTTGCGGGTTTGTTTAACATTTTGTTTAGTTTTTTGTATGAAAAATCTTCATGTTAAAGTGTTTTAAATCATGATGCTGTAGCAGCAATAATTCGAGTCTAAATGAAACTTAAGAATGCTCGAGAATTATGAGGAAAATTCGGGAACATGAAAAACCGGAATCCAGGAACCAGTCAAACACGAGAACATGTACTTCTGGATATTAATATATGTTTATTTACCTATTTAGAATAAACCATAATGTATACTTGTTCTTACTCTAAAGTGGTGACCCCAGACAACAACTGAGCCATGGCCAAAAAACGCAGCCTCCTACCTGGAAACAGCTCAAGATTTGGCCAAACAAGCAACTCAGATCAACTTCGCCCTATGGAACAGCCTTCAAAAGCAACCTATTTCCAATGACTTCTCAAATGATTCCATATCAGTCTCAACCTCCAATGGATCTAGAGACTTGGGGGGACCTATGTAGCAGCAATAATTCGAGTCTAAATGAAACTTAAGAATGCTCTAGAATTATGAGGAAAATCCGGGAACAGGAAAAACCGGAATCCAGGAACCAGTCAGTCTCCTTCCTCAAACACGAGAACATGTACTCCTGGATATTGATATATGTTTATTTACCTATTTAGAATAAACCATAATGTGTACTTGTTCTTACTCTAAAATGCACTATTTATTGAGGTTGGTATCACAAGACTGACTAATTTATTCGAAACCTTAAGCTCTGCGGATCAAGTGGGAAATGTTGTTTGAAAACTATACGTTAAAGATAATAACCACTTACCAGCAGGAATTTCATAACCTGATAATAACAACTATTACATCTAATTCAAACAAAAGCTGCACTTTCGAAATTTAGGCTTTAACGAGTGTAACTGACCTGAGAACTGAGAGGTCTTCTTAAATATAAAATGATTGAGCTCATCAGGCCTTCTAGATTCACAAACTGAATTATCTTCAACAGAATTCGTTTTCTCTGTCTCTCCTACATTGTTCTCATAAGGGTCTTGGATATTGTTTGATAGAAGTGATTGTATATCATTGTATTGAACGTGTTTAACACCCTGAGTATGTAAGTTTGCATCACCATTTTTATCAAAGAATCTTTGAGGTTGAAAGATATCACAATTTGTTTCTTTTGGTTGAGATAACTCTTTTTTAACTGTTTGAATAACTGGCGCAGAAGTAAATAAAAAACACCCTTGCCCTTCTTCATCCAGCAAGGATTCTAAATTTATTTGTGACTTGGAGGGCTGATTAGAACCCGGATACGAATAACTGTTTGAAGAAAAGAGCTGAGAGTTGATACCCTTGGAATAATCTTCTCTTGGAACATCATATTTTTGTGAAACAGTTCTAACAACAGCTAACATTACCGGACAGTCTTCAACGTTATCAATTCCAAGATTTTGCTTGAGAGGCTTGTCTTTTTTTGTGTTATATTCATTTTTTTCCTCAGAGTTACAAAGTGGAGAATACACTGTATCTTTGGCTTTGACATATAAAAATTCCTCTGATTCCTTTGTTACAGAGGGAGAGAAAGTTCTTGTGCTAGACCGAATCGGGGTTGGCTTCACACATTCCTTGTTCAGGTCGTGGTTCAGCGTGGAAGATGAAAATATGTAAGATTCTGGAGATTGAAGATCTCCAACTATTAGCTTTATTTCTTCGTCTAGTGCGTCCAACTCATCATGGGAAGGAGAGGGTTCTGGGATTGGATTTTGGTTGCAGTACTCCTGAATGTGTTCATGAAGAGATCTATTATGAAAGCTCTGCGTAAAGGACGGAAGAGATAAACTCCTGTTCATTGATTCCGTCTCTTGAAAGTTGATCAACTTTGCAAGCTCTTTTCTAGCTTTGTCAATTTCTAAAACCGAATCCTTGCCTGGTTCAGGGCAATGATTAGTTGATGGAAGATCTATCCATGGTTGACTCTGAGCAGAGAGTAGTCCGCTGGACGGACTCCCCAAATAACCAGAATCCAAGTCTAGTGACTTTTGCTGCAAGCTGGCTTGCCGTCTTTTTGCACCGCTTGGCGAAGAGTTAAGGCAAGCCTGGTCTAACGAATGGGACCATTTTTGTGTTTTAAAAGCTGCTCTACGATTGGATACTGACAAATCTTGGAAATTCTTTGCGACTGAAATGTCTGAGTTAGAGCTGTTATTTGATTTAAAATAGAGGTTTGAAGAATTGGGACGAGAACAAGATTGAACAATGCTGTCAGCTCTTGACGATTGTCGGCTCCCTGTTGTTTCGCATCCAAGTATGAATGACCTTGAATACTTAGAAGGTCTAGGAGACAGAGGCGAATCTGGTATTGGAGATGTAATATTTATCCGTCTCTGAACACTGAGAGATTGAAGTTTATCATATCCTTCTTTTATTGGTCTGAATGTATTTTGAGGTATTTGTGTGTATTCCATTCTGTATAAATTATCACTGATAGGTTCGGCACACAATCACAGAATTAAAGTAAACAAACAAGTTTGCTTTTAAATTTTCTTTGTATTTAAAGATAACTCAACAGTCAACATGACGTTGAATGTGCTTCATAATACTTTAGCATTATTATAAACAAGATCCTTCTCTATTACTTCTGAATCATGTTTTAGTATTTATAACTTGCAAGTGTACGAAATGTACTCATTTTAGGCTCTTCTTCAACTGCATAACTTAATATATTGTCAAAGAGCATTATCATCCCACATTTAACTTCACAATTTCTTAATGTACTTCATAATGATGTTTTGACATTAGCAAACCCAACATGTACTCTTTAAAGGCGTTCACAGACTCCGCTTTCCGCCTCTGGCCCAGCTGAGTGTTGTGTAGTATGTGTATTTGTGTGCGAGTGTGTGTGTGCAATCTATTTGACTGTAAAACTGTCCGTCCTCGGACAGGCTACCGGACCGGTCAATTCACCAGTAAAATCTTCGGTCATATTTTTACCTACATCTGTCAATGATGTCATCAATAGTGATGCAATCCTTTTTGTTGACCTAAAAGAATAGATGTAAACCTGATTTTACTGATACAGTGGGACACATCAAATATTGGAATAGTAAACTCAAGGATGTAATGCAAGGAAAGTTTTTTCAGAAGTGTACGTATCTTTTGTACTGCAATGTACTGTCTCTGGGCGGTAATGTAAACACAAGACGGATGTTACAGCCTGACATGGGATCCATCTTTCACATAAAAAGATCAATGAAATATTCTGGTCACTCATAGGAAACTATTATGTGAATTATCAAAATTATCAAATTTAATGCTTTTAACCTCCTCGGATACTAAACAAACACTGATGCATCTATTCTTGTTTACAAATTCCGCCCAGAGAGAACTGGTTTCAATATGTACGCAGAGTATACACGACCGCAATTAACTTTCCTTGCATTGCACCCATGAGTAAACTCAAGTTATGATTTGAAATAATCCAATAATCATGAAACACAGCAAGTGTACTGTGAGCACTGTACACAGACCCATTTCACTGTTGATTTTCAAGTTATTGTCTTATTTCAAACAACATTTAACACACATAATATTACTTCTATTCCTCAGTTTTGTGAATGTATTTGATAACACTTGCGCGCATCATAACAATAGTACATCACAACTGAAGATACTGTTTTTATCTTTACAAATTATATTCGACTAAGCTTGTATTATCTTCCTTTCCATTCTTCACTTACCCTTTCATTCATTACCGTTTCTAGATTAGGAAACTCTTGCAGAAGAAATAATCTATGTATGCTACCCCAACCCGGGGGGGGGGGAGGGGGAGGGTAAAGTGTAACATTTTTATTTGTGTTACATCTCTCTAAATGTTTCGGTTTTGCAAGGTGCTTGGCCTTTCGGTGAATCTCGGAAAAACATCTAAGCTCGGCAGAAAACGACTTTCCCCGTCAAACCGATTATTTAGAAGGGTATACCCATATAATTGTTAAATTTCTTTATTTTTATTTTAACTCTCAAACTGTAACGGTTTGGTTGGCTATACTATAAGGAACAAACATACATACAATACATACATTCATCATTTATCAATTGTTGTCGGTTTGACTCACAAAAACAACTCCTTCCACTCTAGTTTGCAGAGTCCATTAGCGCCTGATCCAATCAGGGTTCACCCATGTGTTTGGTGTCTATTCTGAACCAATATAAATTGCATGGCTGTAAATATATCTTTCCATCTAGCTCATTAACCAATTAGAGATATCGGCGCTATGACAGTAAATGGAAATATTTACTTCCACTGAAACTATAGGCAGGGGCGTAAATAAGGATTCTGTAGGGGGGAAGGTAAAATTTATCTATGTTACTTTTTTTAAGTTGATTGAGTAAGATATCTGCGCGAAGCGCCAACATTTTTTGTACATTTTTCCTTTTAATGGTAATCATGGTAATTACCCCAAGGATTCTAGGGGGGGTAAGCAACCCCAATAACCCCCCTTATTTACGCCACTGACTATAGGCTTCATCTATCCTACATACTTTTATGATTATTATGTTCCTTTGATTTTTTACCAGACTTTATATAAACAACCAAGTCCTTTGTTTATATCAATGTATCATTTACTCTCAGACAAATTAGAATCAATGAAAATTGTTGCATACCAAAAACCAGCTTTTTATGAAGGAATGATCATTGCTCAAACAGAAAAAAAATAGGAAATTTTATTCATTTTGATTATTTTATTCATTATTTCATTTATTTAAATATAGATGAAATTGCAAAGATAAATTCTTATTTATTAATTAATTTTCAAACTTTTCATGTTGGCAAACTTCAAACTGACATAATTTAATTGATATCAGTGCATGCTGAAACACCTTCAAATGATTTCTATTGGAAACGTTAGATAGATTTTCTTTCGTTATGCCCTTTTTCTTATATTTCTTATCAAACAAACATTTGTCCAATTTTACTCATTAAAGGAATTGAGTCTTTGCCACAAACTCTGATTTTCTAATCGCTATATCTTAACAACCCAGTGTCGTAGACCTTAGATATTTCAAACTATTGATTTGGTTAAATCAAATGATCTAAGTTTGAAATATCAAAGGTTTACCTCTTCAGGTTGCAAAGATAATTTCATTAGAAAATTTGATTTTGTGGCAAAGACTCAATTCCTTTAAAAACGTATTTAAGTCAAATAATTTTGTATGTACACATATCATGCTTCATATTTTCTTAATTTTTTTCATTAAATATTTTCGACTTCATATGAATTGATTTTTTTATCCTCTAAGAAATGACTGCTGAACTCTATGAATGTGTTCTTCTAAAACTTGAGCAGTAAAATCAGCATCCTCTTTTGTAATACACATTGGAGGCTTCAAGCGAAATACGTTTCCGAAATGGCCACCTTTTCCTAAAATTGTTGTTTTTCATTATTTTTATGTCTTGACGTAGATGAAAATATGTTGAAATTTTCCAATCTGATTTTTACTGTACATAGCACACACTTACATACTTAACTTACACTTTTGGTTCTTAATGCAGACATAAGTAGGGAGAACTGTCATTTTTTTACTGCAGTACATACAGGGTTACCCACAAAGAGAATTAGATTGAATTCGTTTAATTATTTTTCAGACATTGATGCTTCCATTTAGCTTTAAACCGTTTGTTTTATTTCCCAAATAATTTTGTATATTTACTACAGACTGAGTTAAAGAGTTTCCGGATCGACGTCATTTAAGTTTCATCCTTTGTGGTTTACGCTGTATATACAAATGCTATCAAACTAAAGTCAGTGGTTGGTAAATGGTAAAAATAAGACTATTTTGGAATGGTAATGTTTCAATTTCTTCTGTTACTCCTTTTATTTTATGAAACTTTGGTAGCAGCGAATTCTTTCCATTAATAAGATGTTCTATAGTCAGTAGTTACCTATTAGAACTCCAGAGTTTTTGGTTCCGTCCCAGATATCCATCATAGCGGTTCCGTTAAGGGGTTTCTTAGACTCCTTATCTTCAACCATCTCCACCCCTATCATCAACCCTTTTCCTCTGACATCTCCAACAATAGCATATCTATAAAAACCTTGAATTAAAACGATTACGAAACATTCTCAGGGGTAACACAGGAATTTGTCCCGGGGGCTTACATTATTTTCTTTCCAGGGGGTCACAGCACTTGGTGGATCCAGGGAGCCCCTTGGAAACAAAACATTTTACTGATTTAAGGGGACCTAATAAAAGAAAAACTGTGCATTGATCTCTCTTAAAGGAATTGAGTCTTTGCCCCAAACTCTGATTTTCTAATCACTACATCTTTGGAACCAAATGTTGCAGACATTAGATATTTCAAACTATGAATTCTGTTAGATCAAATAATCTGAGTTTGAAATATCAAAGGTTTACAACATCGAGTTCTAAAGATATTGAGGTTTAAACATTTGATTTTGTTCCAAAGACTCAATTCCTTTGATGAACAAGTTAATTCTTCACCTGTCCACCAATTTTATTAGCTTCTCAAGTAGGTAGGTTCCTACTATTCTAGAGTTCTCCATAGTTTTATCTTTCTCCATAGCTTTAAGGACCGCCAACCCCACTGCTCCTGCCATAGGACTACCGCCGAATGTGTTAAAGTGGAGAGCCTAAAAGCAAATAAAGTGTTTGTTGAATTTCCTTCCTTTAAAATTAAAAAATGGATTTTGGTAATAACCCTGAAACGACCGGGGGGTGGAAGGGGCAGGGAAATGTTGTGCCGCTTTTTTATTTTTATTTTCCAGACAAACTATAAAATTACAAAATTTAGACTGACTAAAGTTTGACTGTAGACTTTTTAAAAAAAAATGGCATGTCCGATTCACGACAGTGCCCTTGAAACATCTGTCTGATTTAAATGAGAAAGATATCGTTGTTTTTAAACTATATTGCAAGCTGAGAATTTTGCTCCCTTATCATCATCATCAGAAATGGAAACTTTTCTAATTTGTAAAGTTTGGTGAAAACTATAAAATTACAAAATTTAGACTGACTAAAGTTTGACTGTAGACTTTTTAAAAAAAATGGCATGTCCAATTCACGACAGTACTCTTGAAACATCTGTCTGATTTAAATGAAAAAGATATAAATGTTTTTAAACTATATTGCAAGATGAGAATTTTGCTTCCTCATCATCATCATCAGAAATGGAAACTTTTCTAATTTTTTTTTGGTTTGGTGAAAAGGTTAAACTTTTTATAAGGAACTTATAGGACTAAATATGTTTATATTAATATTAAAGTAAAAATGAAGACACCCTGTAATTGCACGAGGTGGGAGTCTATAGGAAGACGCCTTTAGCCCTAAGACACATTTATACAAGAATTTCATATGATGCACGCATGAAATCAGGGGGATTCCGAACTTGTGAACGGTGTGCAAGGGGTGTGTGTGTGTGTGGGGGGGGTATTCAAATTCACCAATTTATACATTTACAAAACCCTAAGAGAGCAAACAAATCAGAATACGTTCTATGCAAATTATTTTTAAATTTTATTTTTGGAAGAGGTTTATAAATTAAATCGGTCTTGAGAATTTTTACATCTTTTTTCCTCTGAATTTATAGAATTGCCCTAATATGTGTACTTTGTTATCCATCTTGAACAATTTTATTGTCAAATTCTTCGCATAATCTCAAATGATTTCAACAAACAAACAAAACATGTAATGTACGTACATATACTGTAATGTACGTACATATATATGGTTACTACACAAAGAAAAAGTTAAACCTGGCTCATAGTGGCAGCTATCTCTGGAGTTGTGATTACAGCTCCTATTGGAAACCCGTTTCCTATTCCTTTCGCCATTGTCACGATATCAGGAACTACTCCATGGCCCTGAAGTTGAATCATTTGTCAAAAATATTGAGCAAAGTTTTAAATACACAATTTTTTCCTTGATTTCAATCAAGTATCTCCCATGCACTATAGTTAATGAAGTATAAAGGCTGGTATGATTTTCCACCTGCCCGCATTGTTAGTTTTTATTAAGAAAATATCTGATTTTATAATTCTTTGCAACCCAATGTTCTATCCCAGATATTTCAAACTATGAATTCTGTTAGATCAAACAATCTAAGTTTAAAATAATGTTGCATAAAAGTTGAGTTTGTGGAAAAGACTCATTTACTTTCTAAATAACATTGTCAAATGACTTTAAAAGATTAAGGGAAAATAAATATGTGATGAACGTAAGTTGTATCACCTGGAAACCCCAAAAATGTTCTCCAGTTCTCCCGAACCCTGTTTGCACCTCGTCAGAAACACACAGTCCACCCAGCTCGCGCACACGAGAGAAGGCGCGTTTCAAGTAACCCCTATATAGTTCAGAAATTACTATTTTCTTAGTAGCGTATACCTTCCTATTTAGCGATTAAATACCTCCTCGAAAGATCCATGTTTAATCACCCCCCCCCCCCCCCGGCCCCCTCCCATCCCATTTAAGGATGAATTCCAAGTTAAAAAAGTGCAATATAGATGTAACTCTACACAACCCCAATTATCTTCAATCCTTACACTACCGTCTGCAACTAGTGTTGTTGATTGTTTTGGTTCATTTTTTAACTTCAGACACTATATTCGCTTTAACATGTTCGTTTGGTGCGTTTTTTGCATATATTTTCTCTCAGTCAACATTTGGTATAGTTTAAAAAACACAAATGTTTAGAATAAAACAAGTTAAAAAAGATTTGCTTTTCTTTTACATTTTGACCCTGGAAGAAACTTAGAAAGCATATGCATAAAACTGACAAAACCTATCCAAAAAACGAATCAAAAAGGAACCAAAACCATTAACAACGCTACTGCACATTTCAATGGCACAAGAGGAATAAACTTGTTAAACACAAAGAATCTAAACTGGTTTTTAAACCGGTGTCAAATAAAATAAAATTAACTTTGATATAATGAAAATGCAATTCTCAACAAGAAGAAAAGCATAGAAACTAGTAATCACAACATTTATTGATAATTAGCTGGAAGGGGGTTGTCTGCTGCGCAGGTTTATATCTTATTACCCGCGCCTGGTATAACGAACAAAAATATATACATGGTGTCTCTAATAATGCTTTTTCAGGTACTGGAGCTATCATGATAGTTAAATTGTGGACATTTTCAAAATCTATGTAACATTTTAGATCGATGGACATTAATTAGAAATAAAAAGATAAAATTCTAAAAATTGAAATATTCAAAAAACGGATACTAAATATCCAAAAAGGATTAAAAATGGATATAAATGAATTTCACTGGTTCTTCGTGATATTTTTATCATATGTTTTTTAAAGGTCCTCATTGTTTGCGATACAGTTCGCAGCTTTAGCTCTTATATCGAATCTAGTGTCGCTCTTTTGTAATAAATGTCCACATCAACTGTAGCAATTTCCCTCTCGAATGCAACCTTTCATTAATTAAATTCCCTAGGTTTTGGGTTTAACCGTAGGATTCAAATAAAAAGTAAAAAATTTCAATTGAGCTAGGGGCTCAATTGAAATTGAAATCACAAAACACATTAAAAAAGAAGAAAATAACTCTACCAAGCCTAAATGGCAAATCCTAAAACTGTCATAACTTCCTCAATATTAGTGCTACAAACCTTTAGTTTGTGTCCATCCTATCGGAAATGTTACATCAATTTCGAAAACGTCCTAAAATGTTAAAATCTAACCATCATGAGAGCTCCACTATTTTAAAAAGCGTTGATTTTGGTAAACCCCCCCAAAAAAAAACACAATTTTGATCCCTCCTTGACTACCTCCAACTGTCTCCTCATCTTAACTTTTCTCACCTCCCCTGCTCCCTTAACCAACCCTTTATCAACATGTTTAACAGTCTTAGATTATACATATAATTCCTCAATCAACATTTTAAGGCAGTTTTTAAGGAGTTCTTGATCTTATTATAATCGGACATAAATGCTAACAAAACAAACAATATGTATTCAGAGAAAACTACTTTATGCAAATGAACGAAGAAAAAGATAAAGTACAATATTATTATCAAGAAAAGATGAATGTATAAAAATGATGCTTACTTTGGATATTGCACAGTCCCCCCTACTCCCTACAGAAACATACCAATCAACTATGCTGTCAGACAAATAGGCAAAATTAACCATGAAGAAAGTTTAGGTTTGGCTAATTCCTCACTAGCTTGTAATTATATTCAAATGAAAAGCATTTTATAATATTTAAATCAGACAGCTGATTAGTATTCCTGTATTGATTCCGCAAAAAAAGCCGCTACACTTCTTCCTTTAGGCAGAGAATATCTGATACTCAAAACATTATTAATTGGGAAGAAAAAAATTGTATTCTTGTAGTATACGAAATCATGATTTGTATTCTTGTAGTATACGAAATCATGATTTGCATTCTTGTAGTATACGAAATCATGATTTGTATTCTTGTAGTATACGAAATCATGATTTGTATTCTTGTAGTATACGAAATCATGATTTGTATTCTTGTAGTATACGAAATCATGATTTGTATTCTTGTAGTATACGAAATCATGATTTGTATTCTTGTAGTATACGAAATCATGATTTGTATTCTTGTAGTATACGAAATCATGATTTGTATTCTTGTAGTATACGAAATCATGATTTGTATTCTTGTAGTATACGAAATCATGATTTGTATTCTTGTAGTATACGAAATCATGANGGGGGGGGGGAGATCACATCAATGATATATATAAAGGAAAGAGTTTTTGCCACAAACTCTATTCTTTTATCCCCTATCTCTTTGCAACCCGATGTCGGTGACCTTTGATATTTCAAACTATGAATTCTGTTAGATCAAAAGGTCTAAGTTTAAAATTTCAAAAATACATCAGGTTGCAAAGATATAAAGGTATTACAAAATTTGTGGCAAAAACTCCTTTTTGAAAAATTTTAAACTGGTCTTGATGGTTTAAACCACTGAAATTCCAATCTTCGTGTATTTGATTCAACAAAATTTCACGAAATTCATAGTTTGCAATATCTAAGGACCTTTGCTTCAGGTTTCAACGATATAGAGATTAAAAAATTAGAATGTGAGGTGCTAAGACGTAATGTATTGTAGCAGAAATATTGCATATTTATTGCATAAATAGACGGCAGATTTTTCTTAACATCAAAATTGAGTGAACCTCCCTTTGGCAAAACTGGACAATCTCGACATCCGACGGTTCCCCAAAGACCCAGATATGGGTCAGGGTTCATCACATGGTGTACTCCCATACCTACATAGATACAGCGTTGCTTATCTATCTCTATATATAAAAATATATAGATATATATAGATAATTATATATATATATTGCTTGTTTGTCTGTTTACTCAGTATCCAATAAACGTCAATACGGCGGAACCGTACAAACCAGCCGTAGTTACAAAGGTTTTTAGCAATAGTTGGAGTCTAACGAGAAGGTTTTAAACCGGAGAGGGTCAATTATGCTAAGAAGGATTTAAATTTTATCCAAAGAAAAATTCTATAACAGTTTTTTTCCGTGTGCTTTTCACTCTGAGATCGGTTGTGTGGAGTATCCGCCATTTTGAATGTTTAATCTCGATTTATAATGTGGGCATTTTAGATTTGAGGATCATTGCTTGATCCGTTCATTTTAGTTATCTCATCAGGGTATAAACACCACGGGATATCGAAATCGAAGGGGAATTAAATTAACTCGTAAGTCTGCAAATTTCGATTGAGATTAATCCCGAGATTAGCAACACAAAAGATGACTAAGATGATGATTGATGATGATTTTAAAGATGACTATTTTTTTAAAAAGAAGAAGACCTGATTTTTATTTGTGATTTAGGTAACATTTTTTGGTTATTGTAAACATTACATATTTACCTGCAGGCACTGAATACTTCCATGTACTGTGTGCCGTCAGTCCCATAGTGTATGGAGACATCCCATGATAAGCATTTCTAACAAAACAAAAACAAAGATAGGTATTGATGTACGTATGGTAACAATTTTTAATACTACTTTTTTGGTTCACAGTGCTAAAAAACTTTATAACACATTGTGACAAAATAATTGTGTAAGTTTATGAAAAGTTTGTGTACATGGTTGATGCAATGGTTATTGCTAGATATAATAAGCTTTCTAAAACCAGAAATGAAAAATATAAATAAATTTAAATTTTATTTATAGATAGCTAATATAGCACGATGATTACTTTATGGCACGTTTATACTGAAATTGGCTATGAAGCGACTATAATGATAAAGTACACAATAGTTTCATAAAATAAAAAAACTCAGTCTGGCCTCCCTGTGTCTCTTACCCTTTCTAACTTGATGTCCCTACCTAGAAACAATCTATCTGAGTAAACAATAAGTTTTAACAACAAAAATTTGTTGTCATTATTTCATAACATTATCATTATCATCAAGATTGTTTTGTCGAGCATAAAACGCAGTCATTTTGATTTAATAAAAACAGTTTTATACTCTGTCATACCTGAATGCAAGAATATCATTATTTCCAGTATGAAGTCGGGCCATAAACATCGCTAAATCATTTGCCTCGCTTCCACTGTTAACAAAGTACGCAACCTAATGTAATATAATCAGTTTGAATTTTTGTTTAATATAGTTTCATACCTTGAGAGGCTCTGGCAACGTAGATACAAGTTTCTGTGCATATTCATGTATAGTCGGATGCATGTAGATATTAGTGGTGTGCCATAACCTACAAAAAATATTTGGTTCGTTTATTAAATAATAATAGAGAATAGCACATTGTTATAAGGCTGGACCTTTGTTTTACTAATTAATCTGAACTTTGTCTAAATTGGGAATTTTAAAATGTTTTATTTATCTGGAAATATAAGTTATCTCTCCAGCTCCTCAAACCGAGAGCTATTCATCTATCTAGGATAAATAAAACCACAACTTATATCGGATTATATCTCTATCTGGATATTTGGTAAAGATTATCTTACCATTCTATTTAGGAATATCTTAAACTTTTTTCTCAATAAGCAAGTCCCTTTTAATTTAGTGTCAGTTCCTTTAGAAAGCACTAATCGGTATTTTTTGTCGACAAATTGCACTCAATTCTTATTTTATATCAAATGTCACGAAAGATCTGCTCTTGACGAATAAAAGATGTATAAACGGATTAGGGTTTTGAATACTTCGGAATACTGGAGAACAATCTATCTGGAAATACAGCTGACCTATCTATCTGGAAATACAGCTGAAAAATTTATGTGGGAATACAGATGACCTATTTATATGGGAATACAGATAAATAATTTATCCAGAAACACAGTTAACGTATCTTTCTGAAAATAGAACTGAAGAATACTGCTGACAAATCTTGTAATAGAGCTTAATAATCTGTCTTTGTATACAGCTGAACAATCTATCTGAGAATACAGCTAAACAATCTGTCTGGGAATACAGCTGAACAATTTATCTGGGAATTCAGCTTAACAATCTATCTGTGAATACAGCTGAAAAATCTTGTAATAGAGCTTTATAATCTGTCTTTGTATACAGCTGAACAATCTATCTGGGAATACAGCTAAACAATCTGTCTGGGAATACAGCTGAACAAATTATCTGGGAATACAGTTGAACAATTTTCTGGGAATTCAGCTGAACAATCTATCTGTGAATACAGCTGAAAAATCTTGTAATAGAGCTGAAAAATCTATCTGGGAATACAGCTGAACAATCTATCTTGCAATACAGTTGAACAATTTTCTGGGAATTCAGCTGAACAATCTATCTGTGAATACAGCTGAAAAATCTTGTAAAAGAGCTTAATAATCTATCTTGGTATACGGCTGAACGATCTATATGGGAATACAGCTGAACAATCTATTTGGGAATAAAGATGAACAATCTATCTGGAAATTTACCTGAACAATATATCTGTGAATACAGCTGAAAAATCTATCTGGGAATTCAGCTGAACAATCTATCTGTGAATACAGCTAATAATCTTGTAATAGAGCTTAATAATCTTTCTTGGTATACAGCTAAACAATCTATCTGGGAATACAGCTGAACAATCTATCTGGGAATTCAGTTAAACAATCTATCTGGGAATACAGTTAAACAATCTATCTGGGAATTCAGTTAAACAATCTATCTGGGAATTCAGTTAAACAATCTATCTGGGAATGCAACTGAAAAATCTTGTAATAGAGCTTAATAGTCTATCTTGGTACACAGCTGAACAATCTATCTGGGAATACAGCTGAACAATCTATCTGGGAATACAGCTGAACAATCTATCTGGGAATTCAGCTGAAAAATCTATCTGTGAATACAGCTGAACAATCTTTCTGGGAATTCAGCTGAACAATCTATCTGTGAATACAGCTGAATAATCTATCTTGGTATACAGCTGAACAATCTATCTGGGAATGCAGCTGAACAATCTATCAAGGAATATAGTTTGTTCTGTGATCATCTATTTAGGATGTACCAATCTGTTGAGAATACAGTTGAACAACCAATCTATGAATATAGCTGACCAATATATGTTTATTTCTAATAATATCTAATTTTTTCCTCGTGAACCTAATAACATTGATTAGTTCTCTGCTTAGCATTCGAAAATTAATTATGAATTCAACCATATTAAAAACAAGTTATATTTTTATTATTATTTCATAGTCATCATTTTTAATAACTTGGGTTAACAAAGAGATTTCTGCATTTGAGTCAAAAAGTCGCCATGTAGAAATACATAAAGTAGCTAAGCTAACCTATCTATCTGGGAATGGAGTGCAGCAGTAACATCAGGATGACAATGCCCTATATTAGAGACGGGAACGGTTTATTGTGTTGTTAAGAGGAGAAAATAATAAGAAATATAAAATTCTGGCTTTCCTAGCAACCTTTTTTAAAAGGACATTTTTTCTTCGTATTTGTAAACTAATAATTTATTTTAAAGAGTCGACATTTTTTTCAGGCATCACTTTTCACTTTTAAGCGTCCATAAAATTTCCCTGTGGTCGTTTGAGTTGCCAAAAAAAACTGGCCAGATCGGTTCAGCCGTATCGAAGTTTATTTGAAACAGACAAACAAGCCAAATCTATAAATTGAAAACTAGTATGAGGCAAATTATCGATTATGACCATCAATATTTTATTATGACAAATAATGGAATAAAAGTTTGTAATTCTTTTTAAGTTTTGAGGCTAAAAAGTAAAGGAATTAACTTTTTGCAACAAACTCTGATTTTCTAATCCCTATATTTTTGTATTCCAACGTCGTAAACCTTTGAAATTTCAAACTATGACTTATGTTAGATCAAAAAATATAAGTTTGAAATATCAAAGGTTTACGACATTGGGTTCCAAAGATATTGGGATTAGAAAATTAGAGTTTGTGGCAAAGAGTCAAGTTCTTTTCCTATCAAAATCGAACGCTAATTTTATCTTATTGTTTGTATTTCTTCCTTGAATTATAGCTTTTTTATTGTTATTAAAAACTATGCCCGACCCTACCTACAGAAACTGTAACAATCCCAGCAAACATATCTAGATACTTCTTTCCATCATGATCCCACAACCATTGCATCTTTCCCTGAAGATTTTAAAATCATTTCTAGCAACTTTATGTTACATGAATGTATATTACTAGCCTTAGAGGGCGCTTCGCGCCCATCTTCTAAATTAAGTGTGAACATGTTCTCTTTGTGTACACTGTACATCGTAAAACAAAACAAAAATATTTCGCGGATTTTCACAAAAAATTTCGTGGATTTTCAAAATTTTCAAAAATTTAATGAAGATCGAATTTTGATGGAGACAAATATTTGAAATCATTCATAAACCTTCCCTGGGGTCCCTAGATGTCCCACAAAAAATTTGGGCCCGATCGGTTCAGCCGTTTTGACGTTTATTGGATACAAACAAACAAACAGACAAGCCAAATTTATATATAGATATAACTTCGACAAACCTGATGTATGAGAAGAGGTTCAGTATAGTAGGTTGTCATGGCAGGAGACAGGTTTGCCTTTCTATTAAGTATATGACGTTTAACGTTAATTAATGAAAAGTACTGGGGGTAGGGTCATAGAGGGTCATGATTTTAATCAGCAAGAGAGTGCATAATTCATAATTCATAATGCAATAAATAGGGATTAGAAAATTTGAGGTTGTGACAAAGACTAATAATTCCTAAAACGAAAAACTAACTACAACGAAGTTTAACACATATTTTCTGTTAAAATTTTATCTCTAATTCAAAATCCGCCAAAGATCAAGCTTAAAAGTCTTTATATACATTTCATTTATAATATATAGTCAAAAAAACACATAAAATATTAGAAATTAAACTTCTCCATTAGAAGGGAACAGATGTATAATCAGCTAAAAATAAGATACAACCGTCAGAGAAAAATTCACTGCTCTTTTTAAAATTTGTTAAAAAAAATTTAAATTCAAAAATATTTGTAAAAAAAAGGGTAAATCTTTTTAGAAAATTCTTTCCCAAAGGTTTAAAAGCATTATAAGACATGGAAAGGGGAGAAAAGTAGGAAAAAATAATTGTTTTCCCTACTTTTATTTTATTTTACTTAAAACAAACACAAATGATGCCCATATGCTAAACTTCATTAAGATTGCTAAACAAATGAAGACCCCCAGATGTAAGTAAATTGGTCAAATTAACTGATTGCAGCGTATTTAAACTCAAACTCCTTGATTATGTAAAATTATTACAAACAAGAGAAATAAATGACTCTTATTTATACTTTACCTGATATTTTTTGTTTCTTGATACCCATATCCCTGATAGGGAAGAGGATTTGAGCTTGTAAACCTTTTATTTTCAACCAAGACTCTAGACCTCTGTTTAAACAGTCTGACAGGAAAACTTAGGGAAAAAAATTATTTAAATAACATCTAGACCAATTCTGTCGGCCGGCTAACACTATTTTTGTACTGACAAAGAAAACAAACAACAATTAAAACCAGGGGCGTATTTAGATGTTTGTCCAGGGGGGGGGGCTTAAATTTTTCTTTCCAGTGGCTAAGCACATGAAACCCCCCTAAAAACCATAGATTTCACTAGTTTAAGGGGGGGGCTGAGCCCCAATAGCCCCCTCTGATTAAAACCCCTTCCCATAGTTTTAATGGGTTCTCAAAATGGCAGATCATTAGAGTCAATTAACAGGAAAATAACTCTTCTAAAAATATTTGTTAAATTTTTACATGAAAAGCATGCATTATTGGTTCAATGTAACAAACGCAAATATTTTCCTTAATGCTTAAATTAAGGATAATATAGAGGAAACGCAAAGTATTCCTTTATTTTTTACCTGTTGACACTATAACGTTTCATGTTGATACAGTTCTCAACAAGGAACTGGATAAACTGGAATTAAATCTAGTCAACTCCAAGAACAAAGTCTAATGAAACTCATTATATTCAAAGTCCGGTTTTATCACATTATTCTCTTACTCTGTTATCACATATGTATGTAGTGGAGTCAACATCAATAAATAGAACATTGGGGGTGTAGTAAAGTATCAGATCATAAAAAGATAATTTAAAAAATAATGAGATGATATAAGGCAAAACAGAAACAGACGGCACAGGGCATTTTAGATAATTTATTTGCCTATACCAGACTTCCTGTCAATCTGGATTATCAAGCATACTGAAACAGGGATTACGGAACTATTTATAACCTTACTGGTTGAAAGGGCGCGTGAGATATTAATTATTTAAGTCAAAAATGGTATTTTTCAAGAGGGATCGAGACTTTTTTGATGAGATTTTCAACCAGAGCGTAGCTCAGCAGGGGGTATATGGGGATTCGGGATATGTTCATTGTTCACCATAGATTGAAAATACGCCACCCAGGGCAAAATAACTTTCAACTGCATAATTTGGATTCTACTCAACATTAAATTAAGCGTAAGAAACAACATTTTGTTCCAAATCCAAGGTTTAATGGTCACAAGTGGTATTTGAAATAATGTATTTTCATGTAAATAGCTTGCCTAAACAAAATGCAACAAGATCCTTACAAAAGTAACTTTGGCTCAAAACCTAATGTACATTAATTTCAATTCAATTAATTCAATTTCAATTCAATTAATTCAATTTCAATTCAATTAATTCAATTTCAATTCAATTAATTCAATTTCAATTCAATTAATGCATTATGTGTATTTAGCTAATCATTAAGAAAAACTGAAAATGATTTTTTACAAGACGATTTTGTTTGAAGTATTCAACAGTTGTACTAGTCTCGGATAGAGTATCTGGGAACTTGATACACCTGAGGCTCACACATCTTATTCCCCGTGGAATTCTGAGTTTAATCTCCAAGTTTAATCATCCGAGTATAACCCGTCCCCGTCATTCCACTAAAATAAAGTAAAATAAAAGACGAGCGATAACTGGAAAATTCAGTTGTGCAAAGTGTCCTTTATTTTCACAAATTAAAAAGGAACACCTTATTTTAATGAGTTTTAACGGAATCTAAGCAGAATGTACTTAGAAATATTCCGTAGACTTGGCTTGCATTTCCAGATGGACGTTTGTATGCAAACCTGAAATTAAATTCAATCAATGACATCCCAACAATTTTACGGCCTTTGAAGGGTTTGCTAAGTATATATATACACTTGACTGATTCTGCAGTTTTATGTCAGATTTATTGGCTTAATCTTTTACCTTTCTCAACAATATTATCATATCGCCTACTTAATGTGACCTGTACCTGCTTGATCTTATACAGTACCCCAGGCAGAGAATTATTTTATTACTTAGGATTACAGCCTGGGAACATACTTGACTCAGAGACACATTTATTCTAGTGTTTAACACTCCTTCACATCTAATCTATGACAGTAAAAAGTTTGATTATTAAAGCTTAAACCCCTCCTTGCCAGTATTAACTCTCCCAGAGGGGGTTGCACACAAGAATTTACATTAGGAAAATGAACACACCAATTAAAATAGACACAGCAGTTATTAAATTGTTCACCAATCATCAACGAATGAGACCGGACCGACTTTGAATTTTGGCCAGGCCTCGACATCATGGTTTAACTTTTCCGACAATTAATTATTTTTTAGTCCCGAAAAACACAAGTCTATAGCTTCATGTTTGTAGAAGCTATTTGCAAAATCAGCTGGTCGATTTTTGTGTCAGAATATGAATCTTTCTGTTGACAGTGTTGCCTAATAAACCAAAAAATGTCTTTTGATAAAGTTAAACAATTTTAAGGCCGATAAAATAGATATTTGTATATTATATGTGTTGATACTGTGTAGGCAATGCGCTTTCCCCTTTATCTATCTATCTTGATTCTTAATTAGAATAATAATAAAATAATGTTTTAAATTGAGAGATAATGTGTCACATCTTAAATATCTCAGCATGAGATGGAATTTATAAGAAGAGAAGGGAAAACTAGGATTGTATTATTCTAGTCGTTGAGAAGGGGGGGATAAGAGGGGGGTTTGGGTATGTTGAAACAAACACTTACTTTCTAACAATACAAGTTATTTTATGATTTATTATCTAAATACTTAGTAAATCTGATGTTAATGGCTCCAGCTAATGAGAGAGTTTAAAAATATTTAAATTTAAAGGACAGGTTAATGTTACAATTGAAAGTATACAATGTATTGTACACAAACAATACATTTAAGATGAGAGAGAAACATTTTTTCGTTCTCATTTATTTACGGCCTTTACCTCTCGTGCTTTTAGAAAATATTGATAATTATACATTACCTTTACAATAATTTGTTTCATATTAACATGCTACTTTGCAGTTTCATCAAAAATACTGATAGATAATAAAAATATTGATATGCAATATTAGGACTAAGACTAAAAATTTTCAATAAAGCTGAAAAAAACTAAATGAAGATTTTACAAATCCAAATAAAACGCTTTGATGTCGTTCAAGTTGAAATGCCGAAACTTAATATTTTCATCTGTGCAAAACCAGCACAGTATACACTTTTACATCAGAGTCAGAATATAATTAGATTTCTTTAGTTTCACGAAATTTATAGGATGTATTTTACACACGTTAAACTAGAGTAAATTGGACATGAGATTGAAATCTAACATGTTTTCAACCATAGCTCCTCCTATTAATGAGCTAATGAAAAAACGTAAATGTTTTGAATTTCTAATATGCAACTGGATAAATTAGCTTTTTTCTCATATTTATGCGTAAAATCAAACTAGGGTAGCTTCGAGGTCACAAATTCGCACCAGCCTCGGATTTAGCCTTTATTTCTGTTTAGTTTTCAGTGATCAGAGTCTAGATATCATTCAGAGTCTAGATATGATTAGATTTCGTTAGTCCACGAGATTCATAGGATGTATGGAACATTTAAAGATTTTTGTGTAATACCACGAACTCAACTATCTCCGTAGGGATAAAAAAATATTTTCTGCCGTGCACTATCTATCTATCCATCCATCAGAGCCTCAATAGATCTATCCTTCATTCTATCAATTTAGTTTTCTATTTATCAAAATATGTCGTCTTATGGCTTATAAATACATAAATACAAACATCTACATTTATCTGGTGTTAAATTTCAACATTTTACAAAGTCTGCTCCGTGGGAACCAATTAGAAAAGTTGCAGGATCAAAACAAGCCTTTCCCTTCCCAACTTTAATTCAAGGCCAAGATAAAGTAACTAACTGACTTACACTTATAAACGAGAAGAATGTTTGTCAATTAAATTGAAAACTATAAAACAGCGTGAGAATTTTTAATTTATTCTCAGTACTTATTATTTACAACTAATTTACAGGCAAGTTACTTTATCAAGGGTTCCAAATTTTGCCTACAAAACATCCAAATTGGTTGTGACAATCCCTGGTTAAGTAAAATTTTAAATTTCCCAAAAAGTAGTTGTACACAATAAAATTGTCGTCGTTTGAGATGAAAATGAGCGAATCATTTCACGAAAACTTCGCAAAACGGGTCGTTATTTTACTTAATTGTCCCAAGGGACTTAAAGTAAAGTAACTTCCCTCTGTTGGTGGAATCATGGGTCGGTAATGTTGGTAAAAAGGCGGTAAAACTATAATTTTAGGTTAATCAAAAACAAATTATTGAATGGAATTAATTAAGAATCAAAATAAAGTAACGAAATATTTAAATGAAGATACCTGATCTTTGCCAAGCATGTCGGGAAGGAAGGGGGGGGGGGGGTAGTAAGGCATGACATCGGTTTGAAGGGGAATGATAGTAAAAGAGGGGTGGGCCAAAGAGAGGGGGACAATTTAAAATGACCGCAACGGAAATTCTGACTAGAAAAAAAAGATATTGTTTATGCAAATATACTTTGAGTATCTCTGTATTATATCTTTTAACCTAAATAATAAAACTATGTATGTGTCCCGGAGTCCCTGTTAATAAATTATAAACTTGTCCATGTGTGAATACATTCTACGCCCCACCCCCCAGTGGGGTTATAAGGGGGGGGGAGGCATAAACCTCTTGTTCCACGTGTTCAAGTGACATCAAGTCAAATAAGTTTTTTTTTGAGAGTTTCCAAGTCGTAGAAATGTTGCGTTATAAAATTTCTGAAATTCGACGAAAAAATATCCGTGATTAATGGTCGATTGTATCTATTTAACAAATCCATTGTAATTTCTTGTAAAAAAGCTATAAACTTTAACTATACGTTTTTTTGCAATCTTTTGTAACCTATGTACACTATGCACTATGACCTCTTGAATGTACGCAATATCGGGGATTTACAGGATCCATTCAAGGATATAAATATATTGGAACAGGAAAAGTAATTATAAATTGAAAATATTATAAAACCAAAGAGAATAGAATATATATTAGAGTGGAATTTAATAGAAAAAAGTGTAAAATGGCCATTTTATTGTACTGTTTCCATACTGCAGGTGTACTTCACATATTTTCGCTATATAACCTTTTGGGCCCTGGAACATCATTTTATAGAAAATCTAAAATTAATATTAAAAGAAAACCAAATTATGAAATAGGCTGGTTTTTAATTGACCAATGATCATTTCACATAGACTCTATGCCTTTCACTTTACAAACGATGATATCCCGTTCTAACTATAAATCAAATGATGTTTTTTATTCACCTAATTAATTTTATAAAGCTTTAAAAAATACGAAATTGAAATGGGTAGTGTAGGGAACATACTGTATTAATGTACTCTGCTGGCACTGCATATAATTTGTGAACATTTACATGATTTGTACACTTTGAACTCCCTTTCAGACTGAAAGGGACTGAAAAAATTCATACCGAGGGATTGTCTAAATTCCACTCTTATATATATTCTATTCTCTTTGTATAAATCAATGCAAGCTACAAGCAGGCCCGTAGCCTGGGGGGTTGCAAGGGTTCATGTGCCCCCCCCACCATCCCTTTTATATAAGTTGCTTGGTATAAATATACTCTTCTCTTGAAAACTTGAAATATTAGTATTTAAAGTTTTCAAAAATTGTTATCATTCTGTAAAGTGTATTTAGCGTCCGAAACAATTGTTTACCAAAGCTGTTCCCTCTGACCAACCAAATCAAACCTTTTTTGGAAATATTTGTCCTGAGGTAAGATTTTCCCATCGAACAGGTTTGTTGTTCTTTTGCATATGTCGATATACATATCATACAACATAACAAATATGTTCCAGTATTTATCAAAAATTCAATTTCTTAAATTTTGTAGAAACTAATTGCTTCAGTTTCAGTTTCTCCAGACAATTCAAAATCGATGAGCGTGAGTAGTAATATCAAAATCAGCAACATTTTCTGTCATCCAAGTTGTAAAATTTGAGATAAAAACTAAATCATGAAAATTTTCTGTGTACCATGTCCAAACAAAACATCCGATTCAGGGAAAAAAGAATCTTACCGTAACAAGGAGGGGGCGATAAGGTTTCCGTACACTTTGCTGTGACGTTTTTGGACTACTACTAGTTCTTCAGTAGTCCAAAAACGTCACAGCAAAGTGTACGGAAACCCTATCGCCCCCTCCTTGTGTTCAATTCTCCTTGATTTTCATATTCTCATATTCTCTATAACCCCACGTACTTCACGCTCTGAGATGATTTCTTGTTGAGAGACAACCAGAGTCAGAAAAGAGAAATGATATTTCAGAAAAAAAGATAATTATCAGGGATGACAACGGGGACACCCAAACAGCAAAGTTCGAGTTAAAAAAAATTAGCCAGGTCTATATGTATAAATATTTACAGTTATAACCAAAAAACTCTGAAATAGGAAGACGACTTTTAAACTCAACTTAGGACTAAAACTATGATGTATGATAAAAAAATGGAGAGAGGACGGATTCAAAAGATTCGTTGTAAGACGGATTAGAAAGAATCAAGATAGTACGAATTAGAAAGATTGGTAGGATGGATTAGAAAGATTTATTCAATGAAAAATTAAAAAATGTATCAGGACGGAATACAGATTTATGATAGGACGAATTGGAAAGATTAATGGAAGGACGGATTTAAAAGACGGGTGTAAAGTTGTTATATGATTATGGTAGAACGGATTAGGAAGGTTTGTGGTAGGCTGTAAAGGCGGGAAAATGAATATGATAGAACGCATCATAAATACTTCTGGTAGGACGGATTTAAAGGTGAAATAATGAATAAGGTGGAACGAATTAGCAAGGATTGTAGTAGGAAGGATGTAAAGGTAGGATAATTGAAAAGAAAATTAATTAGAAAGACTTATGGTAGGACGGATGTAAAGGTGGAATAATGAATATGGTAGAATAAATTAGACATACGTCTGGTAGGACGGATGTAAATGTGTGATAATGGACATGGTAAGACGTATGAGAAATACGTCTGGTAGGACGGATGTAAATGTGTGATAATGGACTTGGTAAGATGTATGAAAAATACGTATGCGAAATACTTCTGGTAGAACGGATGTAAATGTGTGATAATGGACATGGTAAGACGTATGAGAAATACGCCTGGTAGGACGGATGTAAATGTGTGATTATGGACTTGGTAAGACGTATGAGAAATACGCCTGGTAGGACGGATGTAAATGTGTGATTATGGACTTGGTAAGACGTATGAGAAATACGCCTGGTAGGACGGATGTAAATGTGTGATAATGAACTTGGTAAGACGTATGAAAAAAACTTCTGGTAGGACGGATGTAAATGTGGTAAAATGATCACTTCAGAATGGATTAGAAAGACTTATTGTAGGGCAGATCGTAAAGGTGGGATAATGGACATGGTAGAACGGATTTAGAAAGACTCCTGTTAGGACGAGTGTATAAAGATAGAGGCCAGATAAAATGGCGTATTAAAGGAAATTACTTTGAAGAAAAAGAAACATGGTCGGTGAATTATATCAAGAATTTCGTCCTGATTTTGTATTTTTGAATAAAACCAAAACTGTCGAAGTCTGAACAAAATTCTTCGGTAATAAAGACAAGAAAGGCAGACCAAAAACTTTTTTTTGCTAGCAAATAAAGGAATTGAGTTTTTGCCACTCAAGTTTTCTAATCCCCATAGCTGTCCAACCTGATTGTGTAAACATCAGGTTGCAAAGATATAGAAATGTGAAAATCAGAGTTTGTGGCAAGCACTCATTTCCGTCTGATACATTTTTAGAAAGTAGATATTTATTCTTTATTCATTAAAATAAAATGTTTACAATATTTAATCTAAACGTTATCATGCTACTAAATTTGATATTATTATTTTGATATAATTGATTAAAGAACTTTTTTCATGTAAAGAATTTGCAGTTTTGCATTCTTCAGAAACAAACATTAATTCTTTGAGATGGAAAGGTGCTTTAATCTATATGCTTAAGTATAGAAATAAAGCTGTCGTAGAGAAGGTTGCGTTATTCTTCTCCGTGTCTAAAAATATCCTGGGATTAATTTTACTAACCCTCAGAAGTATTTTATAATGACCCGAGTCAATTGCACAACTGTGCATTTGGAATTATTCGTTTTGGGACGGATATAGAGGCAAACTTCTCCCTTCCCACTTTCAATGTTTTGAACTTATTACTCTTCCAGATACCGGGACGTGTGATATCTTCGGTTTCACACTCGAAGTAGGACAGGGTTGACTTTAGAGGTCCATTGTTCCATCCACCAATAATCCACGGTTGTCCAGCTAAAGATAATTAATCATATCAATGAATTGTTTGTTATAGATTTTTTTTAATGATGAGAAAAATCATATTTAATGAAATAAAGATCTAATTGAAATCTACCTGTTGTTGACATACCATGGTAATGACGACCTCCGTCAAAATTCTATAGAATATATTACACTATTATTGTATCTGTTTTTTTCCGGTAAAATACCCAGAAATATAATATACACTTAATGTTTAATGTAGATTAATGGTCAAACAAAACCAAAATTAGTCGAAAAGGAATTGAGTCTTTGCCACAAACAAGGATAAGAAAATTTGAGTTTGTGACAAAAACTCAATTCTTTTTCCTTTAAAAAAGGAACTTTCCAATTGTTTTCTTCTCAAATTCAATAGTTAAATGACTTTGTATGGAACATTAAGTGATTTTCTCGAGTTAAAGTTACATTCTTGTGCAATGTTATTAATATTTTTAATTTAAAAATACTATATTTTTTTACGTGGCTAGTGTTTCAACCTTAGACAAATCATTGAGTCTGATCCATGGATTAGCAGTTCCAGATTGGTTGAGAGCAATAGTTAGATCTAGGAACCAAACAGTATTAAGCCAAGCTCCTGATGATCTATAACCACCAGTTATCAGAATTCCGTCATTCCATCCTTTCATCCTATACAGTAAAAAAATGCCTAATGTTGAATAATATTATGAGAAAAAGTGGTTGATTTTAATTCTTGTAATTTATAAAGGAATTGAGAATTTGCAACAAACTCAAATGTTCTTATCCTTATAGTTTTGCTAAAAGGCTTCACAACCTATGATACGTTAAAATTAGATTATTTGATATAACAAAATTTAAATATCTGCATGAAGTCTACAATATTGGGTTGCAAAACTATAGGAATTAGAAAATCATATTTTTTTTTGCAAATCCTTTACCTGTAATGCATGCAGGCCATATCAGCTCTTCCAGGACTCACACCTTCAATATCAACAGGAAGGTTTAAACTAAAAATAACACAAGAATAAAGACACTTAAATTTGACAACTATGACTGTTCCAAAATATTAAGAAAAAATTTAAAAAGCATTAGTTTAAAAAACAATTACTGAAATATTTTCTTATATTGAATAAAAATATTGAAGAAAAATATTAGTTTAAAAACAATTACTGAAATATTTTCTTCGAAAAAAAGACAGAAGACATAGAATTCTGTGTCTTTAAAGATATATTATACTTTAAGGTTGCATATTTCAGGCTCATGTTTTCTATGTACACCGTATGCCTAGGGTGAGTTAAATATGTACAATGCATATTTTTAATAACTAAAGTTTAAAATATGAATGACAGATTTATAGCCACGAGCAATATTTTGATAGATTAATATTCATCCAATTGATTCAATTATACCTACATTAAATAGATTTTCCCTGAGATAATCTAAGTTTTAAAAAACCTGAAACTAGAATCCTTAGAAAGAACTCCATCTACAACATCGAACTTCAGGACATCTGGCAGAAAATTAATTTTGTCATCCCAACCACCGAGTAAATAGATCATATCCTAAATTAGTCGATATCAGAAATAATCCTGACATATGTTTTTTCCTAGTATATTGATACATTTATAATTGTAAAAGTACTCGGTCAAATATTAAAAAATCTTCCGGATAACATATTTATTGTTTAATATTAAAGGGACTGTAAGCGTAATTTTAAATAACCTTTCATGCAATGAGGGCATTTCTAGATTCGCAACGGTGCCCTTTTAACCTTTGACTGATCATCGATCGAAGACAAAGATCTCTGTGTATTTATCTATTAAATGTTTTGTAAAAAGCCGTGGAATAAGCGTTTTAAAAATTGAATGAAAATAATTATATTCTGCCACTTCTCAGAAAAATAATATTAATAGTCCAATGGCATATTTCCTAGAGTAACCAATTTCCAATTGGCATTTTCCCAAATGCCTTATTTTCAATTATTACTTGAAAAAATGCCTTTAAAAATGCACTTTTATTTACGTTCTTAAAGGAATTGAGTTCTTGCAACAAACTCTGATTTTCTAATCTCTATATCTTTGTAACCCAATGCCGTAGACCTTAGATATTTCCAACTATAAATTCTTATAGATCAAACAATCTAAGTTTGATATATCAAAAGTTTTCACCATCAGAAGATTTGAGTTTGTGGCAAAACCTCAATTCCTTTATTGAAAATGTGAAATGCTTGTATAGCATGACACTACATATTAATATAACTAATATATTTGTTCTTTTGATTTTTCATTCTTCCCTTTTGTCATCTTTATGTCTCATAATTTACAAACTAATCATCACATCAAAGAAATTGAAAGTTAATTTTATGTTAAAGTGATACAGATGAATAATAGAGTTTTGGTCAAAACTAGATTATTAATAATGATAAGACTGTTTCTGTTCGCTTTTTAATCTCTAAAAGTAGTTTCATTATTCATCAGAGTACCTTTTGGTTCATCCGCACATGTACCGCGCAGGTATGGGATCTGAAAGTGAAGACAAAGTAAAACATTGCTCGACTCTCTTGACTGAATCGGATATTTAATTACGAAACTACGAAACCTGAACAATGCATTTTTATTAGTTGTGAAAGAATAAAAGTATCAAGCAAATAAATTCTAACAAATAAATGAGTTGAGTTTTTGCCACAAACTCAAATTTTCTAATCTCTATATCTTTGTAACCCAATGTCGTAGACCTTAGATATTTCAAACTATTAATACTTATAGATAATACAATTTAAGTTTGAAATATCAAAGGTTTGCACCATCAGGTTGCAAAGATATTGGGATTAGAAGATTTGAGTTTGTGGCAAAAAATCAATTCCTTTCAACAATTATATACATAGATTAAAGTAAACAACCTGTATTTATCTATAGCTGTAAGAATACTAAGTGACGAAACAGGTTCGTATTCAGGATTTTAGCCAAAGGAGGGGAGGGGAGATACAGAACATTTTTTTGGCCCCCACCCTTACAGTTCAGTTGCTCTTTCCGTTCTTTAAAGGGACTGTAAAGGAAAAATGAAAGGGGGTATAGGCTAAAAGCTAATCACTTTAGCTCTCAATCGCGACCAATTAAAGTTATATCTGATGTTCCTATCTCGAGAAATTGATTTACAACTTTGTCAAATTTATACGAAAATTAATATATATATACAATTTTGTATAAAAGTAGTGGGTTTAAAAAGATCAAATTCAGCAAATATGCAACCAATCAGAAAACGATGATATCCCAGAGAAACCTAATTGTAACTTAGGTTTACTCCAATTCCAATTTTATATTTGTTATTTCTATTTTTCATAGATTTAATTCATAATATTATTTATACGTCCGTATTGCTTGACCAGAAATTCCACCAATGGCAGTGCAGTAAAGTGGTCACGTGATACAGGCGGAGACATGTGACCTGAGCTGAAAACTTTTGTGTTGGATATCCTTAATTCCGATCGGTTAACTCTTCTGGAGTTTAAATTCATGTGGAGAACATGCAATATTTAAACTGGATATTAAGAAAAAGAGTGGGATATCTGGATATTTCATTCTAAAGTTTTCAGCTCAGTATACTGATCTGCCATTGGTGATAGTTCTGGTCAAGTGATTTAAGTCTAAGATTTTCTAAATTTTACATATATGAACTTTCGTAAAATTTTAACACAGTTTTATATCAATTTCTCGAGACAGGAACATCAGATAAAACTTTCATGGGTCACGATCAAGAGCTAAAGTGATTAGCTTTCAGCCTATACCCCCTTTCATTTTTCCTTTACAGTCCCTTTAAAGTCTGTGAGGCCCTATTAAAGACTGAATATTGTAATGTATTCCTGTTTATAGATATCAGCAGAATATGAAATCGTCCATTGTGTATATATTATACCTTGGTGAGGGTAAAGTAATGGTTGAAGCAGACCAGGTAGTTCCATCATACTCTTCAATATCATTCAGCATTCCAGTAACAGTGTTGTACCCTGCAGATTAAAAAATCTGTAATTTCTTTTAACGAATTTGAAATAATTCATGAAAACTAATGCCCATACTTTTTAGTCCAAGGAAAAATTGAGCTACTGAAATAGAATCATAATTGAAAATATTTTCGTATCTACATATTTACCTCCGAATGCAAATGCTTTTGTGCCTACAGCAGCCATAGAGAAAAATCCTCTTTCTTTCAGTAAGTTTACCACTTCAGTAGGATTCTCTCCAAAATCAAAACCTTTCAAAAATGTCACGGTCACTTAGTTATCCCTTTATCTATAATGGACTCTAGGAATGGGTAGAATAATCACAAATTATCAAAAATAATATTGAAGATATATCTTCAGCAGACGACTATGATAATGTTTAGGTATTTGGTCTATTTTATTATTTCAAAGATAAAGTTATACAATCAAATTTTGTCAAACGTTTCTAAAACTATAAAAGGAGAAGTTAAATGCTTAAACAATGTTGAAAATACTTTTTAAAGTTACTAAACCTGTACTTCTCCCAATTCCGCATTTTTTCATATATTTATTCGCAGAATTCCAACCTCCGCATACAATAACGTGATCTAAACAAAAGTTTGTTATTTTTTATCATTTTTAAACCTAAATATACCCAACCTTTAGTAGGGTCATTGATATCATGGATAAATACTCCTGCTGCACCTTCCATCTCGTCTACTGGAAAACTGTTGCAAATGGTTCCAGATTCATCAAGAATTTCCCCCGTTTTTTCAAACTACAATATTTGAAAAAAAATATTTTTGTCTTACTAGTGTTTCTTTTACTTTTAGATTACCTCAATCACTTAACATGCCTCGAAGGTCCTTTTACATGTTTTATCTTTCAACTTTATAAATTTTGTGATTTTCATTAAACTAATTCTATATATAAATTTGGCTTGTCTGTCTGTTTGTCTGTTTGTCTGTTTGTTTGTTTGTATCCAATAAACGTCAAAACGGCTGAACCGATCGGGCCCAAATTAATGATCAAAAGGGGAATGTCCACATTCAAATACAAAGGGTGGGGTGGGGGGGGCTTTCTGACTTCGTTTTTAGAGATTTCTCTCTGATTTTTTGCATGCAGGCCTGAATTGTGATCTAGTTTTTGAATCAAACACCAAAGTGGGGAAAAAATAATTTTCCCCCTCATTTTTCCCGCATTTTTTGGCATTTTTTCAAAAACTTTGTGATAGGTCCATGTGTGGTGTCTAAAGTCATTAATATTAGGTCGGGAAACTCAATTTGTTTTTAAAAGTTTTTATTTTTGAAAAATTTTGAAAATGCGCAAAAAAATATTATGAAATCCGCAAACTTTTTTTGGTTCAGAGATAAAGCCACAATTAAAAGTTGAAATAGAAGATGGGCGCGAAGCGCCCTAAAAGCCGAGTTCTATATATCTCAATAAGATTGAACATTTTGCAAACAAATATTTTATTTATATTAGTATTGTGTCTGCACACTCGATTCCAATCTAGACATACGGAAAAGTTTAAATTTTCTGCTTTTGGACTTTGTAGAGCAGTTATCATTGAAATAAATAAAAATTTCTGTTTTTAGTTAATTTTAATTTAAATTAATTTTTATTTGCTTTATTATTACTTTCTTCCAACCTAGAATACCTCTCTCTTTAAAGTAAATATTTGACCTGTGTATTGGAAACCTTTCCCCCCAATACTAGTGTGTGCCAGCTCTCTGACCTATCTTCAATCAATCGTTGTCCAGTGGTACAAGCCTACATAAGAATTGAGAATTTGTCAAGACTGTTTCTTTTGTGGCTGTTGATTAAAATATTCACTTTATAATGATAAATATAGATATTTTGTTAAAGGCTATTTGGTTTTCAAAAAAAGTGTTTTTGTAGTAACTTTTTCATTTTGCATTATTTTGAAAATTAGTTTAGACCTTCAAATTGCATCAATCAATAATAATGACAGCTGATAGTGTGGACATTCATTTTAATTGAAAAACTTCATTTTATGTCTATGATCATGTGAAAATTACACTTTGAACAAAAATGTTTAAAAAACCAGACTGTACATAGCAGGTGTAATCTTACAAACGTTTTACTCTTTAAATTTTCTAATTTTAACTGCAGTTTTTACTAGCACACTTAAAATCATGAATTTTATGAGTTTAAAATAATAATAATTCATTCTTCTTTCATGAATCCTATTTAAAAAAATTTGCGAATAGCTATACTGCAATATAAAAAAGTATTAAGTCTTTAACCACAAATCCCAATTTTCAAATCCCTTTATCTCTACAACCAGATGATGTAAACCTTTGATATTGTGTTGTAAAGAAATAGGGATAAAAAATCAGAATTTGTGGGAAAGACGTATTTCCTTTATTTTGCGATAATCTAAGTCACTGGGATAAAAAATAAGACAATGTTTAATATATCATTCATATTTTTGAAAACCAAAGGGAATTACAAAATCCCCATAATTCTATAAAATATCTATATTCTGTTTTTTTTGTACCTTTCCACAGTTTTGATCAAACACTGAGCATTTTCTATGAAGGACGCAAACATTTTCTATTCTCTGGCAAGTATTGCCAAGATTAAACCCAACCAAGGAGCAGTTCTTTAATTTATCCGGACTAGAGAAGCGATATTTATGTTTAAACGTAGCAACCAGTATTTGTTTTTCATAGACTCATATTTTTTTAACGAATAATAAAAAATGGTCTTAAAAACGTTTAATCAGATATCTTTACTTTCCTGTAGAGAGTATAAAACTGACATTCTGGACTCATCTCACACTCACTAAACAAGAAACAGTTCCAGTGTTAAGATACATTGAGATTCTTAATATTAATCTCTATTTTATACTTTAAACCTGAGACACTCCTCTTGAGTGTATTTATTCTGAACTACACGAATAATATTCTTATTTTCTTTTGGTTTTATCTTGTTCACTAAATCCAGAGGGCGTTCATTCCTAGCATTAAAATGTAATAGAGTAAATTTGTTGATTCAGAAATGTGAGAATAATATTATCCTTACAAATATACATTAGAGTTTGAAACGAATATTTCTTCAGCGGTATTTTAACCAAATGTAATTTTTTCATGTACTTGCATCAGATTTTTCATGTACTTGCATCAGATTTTTCATGTACTTGCATCAGATTTTTTTCTCAGTAACTTGCTTAAAATGTTAGGATGCAGATAATGGAAACCAATGAAAAAGTTTTGATGTTATAATGGAAGATTTTATTGAATGAAATATTTTTCCTTCTAGCCTGGTGGCTTTTTTAAGTCTTTCTTATCATTAAGATCCTGTAAGATCTAATTATGTTGAGAGTTTTTCTTGTTTTGTAAGTTAAGAAATCTTTGTTTACAGTGATAACCAGAAAATTCCGGAATAGGAGGACGACTTTTAGACTCAAGTTATGACTTTAAACAGTCCAATAAACATAAGAAACAGTAATTGTGAAATGTAAACAGATTCACTAGTAAGACTATTTGACAAAGCAAATACACTCAAGTATTGATTTAATGTCGTCTTTCTATTCCACAGTTTTCTGGTTCTCACTGTATTGTAATTAAAGGAAGCAAACACTCGCTGCAAGCTAAAATTTTCTTGTCAACCTCAATAGTATTATGTCATTTTAAGCTTAGACTTTTTTAAATAACAGAGTTCAAAGTTTGAAATATCTAGGTTGCAAAGATCTAGAAAATATAATTATTTAAGCTGGTATTTAAGCTGGTATTTAAGCTGGTATTTAAGCTGGTATTTAAGCTGGTATTTAAGTTGGTATTTAAGCTGGTATTTAAATGTAATTTTAATACTTACAAATCCAAACATTCACCATATTGTTTCCAACATTTTGGTAGTTCAGTGTTTAGAGCACCTTCTATACATTGCTGAATTAAACCTGAAGTAACAAGTAACAAGTAAATAAAATTATTTCTAAATTCTTCTTCTTATTTCGTCTTCATGTCCTTATTGAGACATAATCTTGTGTTACTGCAACATATGGATGATTATGAAAAATTTGTAAAATTATCAAGAAGAATAATCAAAATATTAAGAACTGAACTGAAAGCAAAAGAGTAACCGCAAAAATTTATATTAAACAATGTTCCCTAATTGTAATTCTATCTTTAAAAATGGTAAAAGATTAAATTAAAAAGACGACAAAATAAAATCAAATGCAAAGTTAACTATAATAACGACGAGGACCCAAGTCTTTTTTTATTTTTAAAATTTCGGCGATGATGATGGACCAACCCTCTGTACAGGAAAAGAGTAGACTTTAGATTTAGTTCCACATTTAATTGAAAATATGTTTTGGTCTAGGTTAACCCTCGTCAGTTCTAACGATATAATAACCATTAAACTCGATATTAAAAACCACAAGAAAATAAACGAACAAAAAAGATTATTTAAAAAAAATTTAAATGGGCTGTAAAATGGACAAAAGGGAAACGAACTCAGATCATGAGATGGAAAAAAAGATATTTTGAAAATATTCACTTTTTGTAAAGAATGTTTTATGATTATTTTTATTGTGTTTATTTTCGAAATAAATGCAAAATTCGCTTTCGACCACTGCTTGTTCACATATTCTTGCCACAAACTCTGATTTTTAATCCTTTAAGTTTGCTAGCCGATGTCGTAAGACCTTTGATATTACAAACTATAAATTCTGTTAAATGAAATAGTCTAAACTTGAAATAAGAAAAGTTTACATTTACAGGTTGCAAACATAAAGGGATTAGAAAGTTTGAGTTTGTGACATAAATTCAGTTATTTTGTAATATATATTTCAATATTTCCCAATTTCAAAGCATAGATTCTAGCTTGATTTATACAAAATATAAAGATATTTGGCATAACAAAACCTATGATTTAAATACATTTTTACTTTACCTATAAACAGAATGTAAAGGTGTCCTTTGTTTCCCATGCTGAAAGCTTAGAATTCTAAACTGGACTAACTTAGGGCAAATCAGATATGAAACGTGTAGAAAGCCTTTTGTATCCTAGACACACAACCATAACACAAAATAGGAATTGAGTTTTTGCCACAAACTCTGTTTTTCTAACCCCTATATCTTTGCGACCCGATGTTGTAGATCTTAAATGTTTCAAACTATGAACTCTGTTTGATCAAGTAGTCGTAGTTAAAAATATTAAAGGTTTATACCATCGGGTTAAAAAGATATAGGGATTAGAACATTTGAAGGCACAATGTTTGGTTTGAACCTGCATATATTACCCAAATCCATCCCTCTAACCCCATTATTTTCCATCTCATCCTGGCTCACTAGCTTTATGTAGATTTTTTCGAACTCCGCTTTATTGGATTTGAAAATCTAAATAATGTTTAAATATGTATAATGAACCGTTTATTAGAAACATTAATTAGAGAATTTGTTTTTTTTCTGTCTGGCCCCATTTTACTAGTTTCTTCATGAAAAAACAACAACATTCTAATTACGTGCCTATGTTATCAACCGTTCACAGTATACACTACATACTGGAAATTTTCGATACTTCTTTTAAAAACATTAATTCCACAAAAAAAATTCTCTAGAAATACGATGCCAGAAATTTTTCGGGTTAAATGTAGGAACTTTTAATGGTTTAAGCAACAACATTGTGTATTCTAAGTTTTCAGGTTCTGTAGGCCAACATAAGACATTGCCTGGATTGATTGAAAAATAAATTACCTAAAGGAACTGACTTTTTATGACAAAAACCATCGGTTTGTTCTTGTTCTTTCGTAATCTATATCTTTTCCTAAAAAACTTCTTTGAAACTCTTTCTTTCCATTACTTTAAAATACTCAATGATGATATTTTTTGTCTCAAAATAAGCTTTTGAAACAAAAAAAAATAAAAAAAACTATTTTTAATCAATATTTTACTTACTTTTTAGTAAAATATTTACTTACTTTTGCGATCTTTAGCAATAGTCTGAGTATTTGGGGTAAATATTTTAACAAGGGTCAAGTTATTATAACAGATCAAACTGTAAATTAAATACTAAATCTATTCTGTAAAGAGAGTTTTTCTAAAGGAACTTATTTCAAACTTTGACTGTTTATTCTAGCAGTATTCATGGTTTAAATTTTCATTTTATTGCAAAGATATAAGGATTAGAAAATCAAAATTTGTGGCTAGAATTCATTTTAAAAGAACATTTTAGCCAAACTAAATACCCTAGCAGTGGCACATGGCCTATATACATTTTGGGCGGACCAAGGTGAGTACATAATTCTAAAAAGGCTGAAAATATTTATTTTTAAGTAACATACAAAAGCTACATCTATCTTGTAAAATCTTTGTCATATACTATTATACATAATGCTAAGCAGAGGCATACAACGGGAAAACAGAAAGAGAGGCCGAGTTGGAATTTCGAGGCCACAGAGAAAAGGCCAGGTTTAGTTTATCATTGTCTCTTCCCAACCAATGTCCAACTTAATGTTTCAAATTTTTGTGAAGCATTGCATACCTTCTGGCGAAATTAAAAATGTCCCAACAAATTAATGCTGATTTTCTAAAAGCATTAAATCTTCGCCATTGAAAACAGGAAAATTGGCAAATCTTTTCTATTATTTTTGTTTTTTATTAATGTACAAAATAGATTTGTCGACGTATTATATGTTTAAGAATAAAGATAGCTTTAAAATAAAATAAACGAGCTGCAACCTTTAAAGACAGAACAATATATGCATTGCTAAACTAACTTTAAAAAAACACAATAATGATAATGGATGAAATATTTAATAAAACAATAATGATAATGGTTATTTTTCAGAAGAAATGAAAGAAATAATCATAATTTTACCGAATCGCAAAACAGTTCGCCATGTAAATCAAAGTTATAGTTTATTTTTCCTTTTATAAATTTCTAATTCTAATGAATCTTGCGCCTGCAGACAAGATGGCAATTTTTGTCGACGTACAGACAACAGACAACGTTATTCAGAAAAAAAAAGTGATTTAATCTATTATTATTAAATGCAAAACCATGGAAATGTCGGTGAAATTTTTAGCTATACTAACTGTTCTAACAGCAAATATAGTTCTAATAATATGTCTGTGTCTTTTAATTCAAGCCCCTGCTTGCAGGTAAGATATCAAGTGATGTCGGACTAAGGAAATCAGCCATTTTCAAAGTTTTAACATCACTTACGATAAATGAACTTCTAAATCTAAAATCCCTCCCTCAGGTTTAATAATTTTTCAGGTTGAACAAGTGCACAAATTATTTGTCAAAAATTAGTCAATTTATACACGCCCATTAAGATTTTAGTTTTAATTTTTTTCCACCTTTTTGGTGAATTTATGTAATATATGTTTATTTTTGCAATATTGGAATAAATGTTTTATTAGGTGAAAGAAGCGCGTTGAAACCATGTGACATAAGTTCGGGAATGAACCGCAATAAGTGTTAATGTTAACCGTCAGAAATCTATTTCATGAGAATGAAAATAGTGTATGTTACTTACATATCACAACTTTTAAATCGTTTTGAAAAAAAAAATATTTATCTTCTTATAAACCTGAGGAAACAACTCAATGAGATTAGATTTATCCTACATAATCGGTAAAACGTTTACAGGGTATTATGAAGTTAAACGGACATTCCACTCAATAAATGTGTATAAGGCATCTAAAATTATGTCTAGCCCAGAAGTCTTCAGTGTATATAATTATATTTTAAATGATTCTTGATAATGCTTACTTAGATCGCCTTGTGCCGAACCAAGTCAAACACAAATATTAGGAATACAACGCAATTATTTAGTTCATTTTCTAATGCATGTTACATTTTTAAAAATTAAAAAGACACCTTACAAAAATAAAGAAAAATTATGAAAAATTATTTATTAAAATATATAAATGTTCATCTTTTTTTACTTTTTTACTTTAATACTTTAAAATGTTTTCACTTTTACAAAACCTACAATGTAGATAATTGATGTTGTATATAGACACTAGGCATACTTTGGCTGTGATATGCACTTTGATTCTTTGTCTGCTAGTTCTTATTACTGCATCGTTGGATAACATTTCATGGTTAGTCTTATAATACCGTATCTGAATTCTGAATTACTGTAATTTTAAAATATCTTTATTCATTCACAAATGGCAATTATTATTATTAAATATGTTTCTGTTTGAATTGAATACTACCTTTCCTTGAACACGTTTTGTAAAACTTTTTTCTAATCCCTTTATCTTTATAACCGGATGCTGGAAACCTTAAATATTTAAAACTTAGAATATTTGATCTGTCAGAATTAATAATTTGAAATATACAAAGGTCTACAACATCGGGTTACCAAGATATAGGGATTACAAAATCAGAGTTTGTGGCAAAAAACCCATTTTATGGTCAGTATATTATCTCAGTCTAGATTTATTGTTTAAGAATAAAAAGAAATGTTAAAGCGTATTGGCAAGAAATATTTTAGACCTTTGCAAGATAAAATAAGATCTATTTAGGTGGAACACATCCTTTCCAGATACCTTCATGTCAACAACACAAACAAATAGTTTTTTGGACAGGTAATAATGAAAATGAGAACACCACGTTTCCAAATATATGTAAAACTTTTTTGGCTCAGTTTCATTTTCCATAATATTTTTGCCATAATTACATTTACCATAACACATTTGTCATAAGCAACACTTGCCATAAGTCACATTTGCCATAAGTTACACTTGCCATAATGGTTACACTTGCTATAATTACTCTTGCCATAATTAAAATCAAATTTGGTTTGAATTAACAAACATATATTTATATTTTTTTTACAATTACAAATTGAATACAAATTACAAATTGAATTACAGTGTAATTATGGCAAGTGTAACCATTATGGCAAGTGTAACTTATGGCAAGTGTGACTTATGGCAAGTGTAACTTATGGCAAAAGTATTATGTCAAGTGTAATAATGGCAAAAATATTATGGCAAATGAAACTGAGCCCTTTTTTTTATTTTGGTGTACAGTACCAAGTATGGTCTATGTACAGTACCAAGTATGGTCTCTGTACAGTACCAAGTATGGTCTCTGTACAGTACCAAGTATGGTCTATGCTGTACAGTACCAAGTATGGTCTATGCTGTACAGTACCAAGTATGGTTTTATTTTGCTGTACAGTACCAAGTATGGTCTATGCTGTACAGTACCAAGTATGGTCTATGTACAGTACCAAGTATGGTCTATGTACAGTACCAAGTATGGTCTCTGTACAGTACCAAGTATGGTCTCTGTACAGTACCAAGTATGGTCTATGCTGTACAGTACCAAGTATGGTTTTATTTTGCTGTACAGTACCAAGTATGGTCTATGCTGTACAGTACCAAGTATGGTCTATGTACAGTACCAAGTATGGTCTATGTACAGTACCAAGTATGGTCTATGCTGTACAGTACCAAGTATGGTTTTATTTTGCTGTACAGTACCAAGTATGGTTTATGCTGTACAGTACCAAGTATGGTTTATTTTGCTGTACAGTACCAAGTATGGTCTATGGTTATTGGTCACTGATTAGGTTGAAACGACATTCTTAGATTGGAGTGGCGCTATTAATCTATAAAATAAAGCTCTTCGCTCATAGCTAGCCATACGGCTGGACCTAATTGGCTGAAATTTTTTTAGGGAACCCATGGGTAGTGGGTACCCCAGGGGTGACATAGGCTAAAAAATGGGTATCCTGAGGTTTTTTTTTCAAAAATTGATTTTTATTAATCGAAGTGTTTTCATAATTCAACGGGCAAAGCCGGGCACTTCAGCTAGTTTAAAATAAAGTAGTAAGAAAATGTAAAATGTTCAGAACCATCTGGTGTTAAGGAATCTAACTGGTTGAATCTTTAAGGTTACTAGTTACCAATCCTGGCTGTAAAGTAACCATACAACAAGACTTCTTTGTCAAGTTAGGAACCAGAATAGTACCAAAGGTAATTTACCAGAATAGTACCAAAGGTAATTTACCAGAATTTACCAGAATAGTACCAAAGGTAATTTATCTGAATTTACCAGAATAGTACCAAAGGTAGTTTACCTGAATTTACCAGAATAGTACCAAAGGTAATTTACCTGAAAGAATGATTTATGGCTCTGGCTCTTATTTTCAATGTTATGGATTTCAAAACCTTTTCTTAAAGTTTATCGAAACTTTGAAAATGCTCAACAAACAAAAATTTAAGAAATGAGGTTTAAACATCTTTTTATCTTTCTTGTTTTTAAAGTCAGTGTGGAATTTTCTTCTTAATCTTAAAAATGACAACTTCTTAAAGTTTACAGAAACTTACTGAATCACGCTCAACAAACAAAAATTAAGTATATCTTTCCAACAAACCATCAAGAATAAAACATGTAAAAATATGTATTGACTATACAGTTGTTGTCGGATAGCTGCAAGATTCTCAATAATGAACAGATAGACAACGGGATAACCCTCAAATCAAAACCGATAATGCAGAGAAACTCTTTATTTCCTAAAAAATGAAATGGATAATAACATATAAATTATTACAATGTTTTATAATTTTTATAATGAAAAGATTTTTACGATCTATATAATGATATGTAGGTTAAAACCGTCGGGGAGTCCTAAGACGTTTTTTTATATATTAAAACTTCTGAAAAGAATGACAATTAATTATTAACGAAAGTCACTAATTCTTTATATGAAAATATTCTTTGCTTAAGCAATAATAAAAGTGTTTAGACTCCGTTACCGGAGAACAAGGAAAACGGGGCTAAAATTGTTTGGTTTGGTGTCTCCGAGAGGGAATTTTAAGTTAAAGACGACATTACATGGATGGACAGGGAGATCTTATAGTTAATGGTTGACAACAGTATATGCATACATAAAATTTTTTACATAGATATTAGTCTTTTCTACCATTAAGCTAGCTTTTTTCAATTAGACATTCAACAATTATTTGACCCGAAAGTTTTTTTTAAAAGTTAAATTTTTACAGAAAGACAATTTAGAGTTTGAAAGAATAGTTAAGCTTTCTTATTAGAATGATTATTAATGAAAATTATTTGAATGTAGTTATCAGCATCTATGAATATTCATTTATGGTAATTATTCTTGATCAATTAAGACTACATATATATTAAAATAAGAAAAAAGATTATGAAGCATATGAAATATGTATGCTCAGAGCTGGGAACTCTTGTATTGTGGATATCTAGATCTCAATCTCAATCTTTTGTTATTATACAGATTATTTTATCTTTGTTTAATATCCATTGAAGTGCCAATCAGATATCCTGTGAACAGCCAATCAGAAGCCAGGATATTTAGCGTTCAACCAGAGCTGGGAACTCTTGTATTGTGGATATCGAGATGAATGATTGATCTCGATCATTTGTTTAAATTTAATCTTTATGAAAAAAACCGTATGGAAAAAAAATTAAGCAATAATCTTCAAATTAAAAGTGCCTACAGTGGATATCAAGCTCAAGCAATTGGGATTATGAGTAGGCCTGAGAAATTTGCGTTAACAGTGACAACCGTCAATTTGATACATGCCTTATATATCCTGAATTCAAATACTAAGAAACTTTTATTAGATGTTTCAACCATCTAATGAAACATTAGTTGATACTAACATCTAATAAAAGGTTTATGTATTCAGGTTATATTAAGCATACAAAATTAACGGTTGTGACCATTAACGGCAAATTACCCAGTGGATGAATTTAAAGAATTTGAGCGGCGGTTTAAATTTAAGCCGCGGTTTAAATATGGTTGGTTCCCCTTAAAATTGTATCAAATGTTTTAAGATTTAAGCCGGCGCTTAATTTAAACCGGGTTTTGGCGGATTTAAACCGCGGCTCAAATTCTTTAAATTCCATCTCTGGCCTAATAACGAGTACCGAACACAAAAATTCCCAGCTCAGAGAAATTTCAGATATCCAAAATCAAGAAAGCAACAAGATTCTATGTACAATTCAAAAGTGCCCCCCGTATATATCAAGATATAGCGAATCAGGATTATGGGTATCCAGCACTAAAGTTCACAGCTCAGCACTGAATATATACTTAACAAAGTGTTTACCTTCAACATTGATAAATAGAACTAAATAAATATTTATAACATTAGGTTCGATATATTGTGAAAACTTTATAATATGTCGTGCCAAAATAATATTTTTGTAAAAAGTAGGAATCTGGGTTATGGTTTAATTTCAATTAAATTTTTTAGACTCGACGTAAAGCTCATGAAATGTTTAAACCTAATCAATGGTTTGATTCAACCAAATACTCTGTGGTTAAACAGATTAATTCAGGTGTTCTAAAACTCAGGTGAAACTAATATTATTTTTAATTATATTTGTAGGGACAGTTTCAATTTATCCAAAAGTAAAACCTAAAATGTCTAAATTTTTTAATCCTTCAAAATTTTCTTATAGGTACTTAAATCTTTTAAATTCTTTTTATATCACTTTTTCCTTAATTGCTATTATGACAACAAAGGTCGAATATTCCCGATTTATTTTTATTATTCAATAGAAAAATGGATGAACCAAAAAAAAAATGTGAAAACTCTTGAATTTGATTAATTTGCGAGTCTACCCTTTAAATTAAACCTAATTGCCCAGAGCTGAAAACTTTAGAATGGTGGATATCAGGATTAAGGCTTAATCCACTCATTTTCTTAATCTCAAGATTAGATATTGCTTGTTTACCTCATGACTTTAATCTTCAGATTAATTATCCGACGGGAAATCTGGATATTTCATTCTAAAGTTTTCAGCTCATATCGATCATTTGTTGGATGGATCCTATACTTACAATACATTATTTAAAGCCAGGTATGTTTAAAAGGTATACGGTAGATATGGTTTGTATACACCTTTAATAGTGACGTATTTTGGCCGCTAGAACTATTTTTATCAGAACAAATAACAATTTATGAAGACCGCTGTCACGTAAAATAACGCCTAGAGGCTACTGTATTTAGATCTTGATGATCAAGTTTTAAAACATTTTTTTCGATCGTTTCGCATTTTACATATAATTATTACACAATTTTGACATCTGCATGGGGCAGAAGTTAAAATATCTATTTTCCTTAATCTGTCTAGGACGTTATTATTTAAATTACTAAATCTAAAGTCTTATTTATTTATATCTAAACGTTCATTATTCGTCAAATTAAATGTACACCAACCCTTTCCCACGTACCTCTAGTATACAATAAATACCTCGAGTAATATAGTAAACCTTTATAATTTTTCTTTTTCTACTCTGAAGACTTGAGGTGTCCCCTGTTAATAAAGAAGCTAAAGAGGATTTGGACAAATTCATTCAAGAGCTTATCCTTCAGAATAGCTCAGGTAAAAAATGGTCAAAATTTGAAATTTCAAAATTCCACGGGCATTTATATCTTGCATTTTACCGTGTCATTAAGCGATAGATATTGAGTTGCTGCTTGTATCGAGTTTTATCAGAATATTTTTCTTAGTGTTATTTTGATTACCTATACTACTCAAAAGTTGAGTGACTAGAAAATGACTTTTTACGTGAATACTATAAAGTTATTTTTAAAGGAAAGATCTTAGGTGTATTAAAACGCAGATAATTTTGATTCTGAATTGTATTTTGTTTTAGGTGAGTTCGACTGTAAGTTATTAACTGAGCTGAGTATAGAAGCCCGGGTTCCTAAAATTTCTCTTTTCGAAGGCTACAAAATACCTCAGATCCGACTGGAAAACAAACTAGACTCAATTCTCCTTCCATTGAGCTCATCCCTGCACAAAATAATGGTACGTTTTGAAATTGTATGTTCATAATAACAAAGTTTATTAACGTTGAATGTTTTCTTTTAGGGAGAACCAGTTCGAATATTTGTATTTCGTGATACAAGACTTTGGAATATAGTTTGTCCGACACTCTTCAGTCTCAAGAAGATTCTTTTCACACTCATTCTCTTCATTCCTGTTCTAGGCACAATACTTTCCCTTATTCTAGCAGAAAATACAAGGCAACTAAAAGTTCGGTAAATATATAAATCAGTTCTTTTTTATCATTTATTTATCAAATGTCGTCTTGACAATTTTTCAATGAGTTTTATACTAGATTACGTAATTTTCAGTATTTGCGAAAATAAATAAATAGCCATGAATATACGGGAACAGTTTTAAAATGTTCTATATAATCATTTAATTAAAAAACTAAATATCTGCAACATTCCATATCAGAAAGTGAAGAATACGACATTTGATGAATTCTTTCGATGTATTCGTTATTAAGGGTTTCACTGTATAATTCTTCTTATCCTCCATAAAAATAAATTTTTTGGTTTAGGAAAAGATTTAGTCGAAGAAGAAAAGAAGATGAGGATCAAGTTGACAAGGAGAACCTCCTAATACCGTTTGCTCGCAATAAACTCCCCCGTCTCGCTAGATTGTTTAATCACACTCCAGGAAGGATCCCGTTACTCTTTTCAACACAAAAGGTTTTTAATTCAGTGTTTTTAAAACAATGAAAACTAAAACGTTTTAACAAAGAATATCACATTTTGTCTTTTATTTAATAAGCTTTTATTTTTTCGTTTGGAAAGGTTTAAAAATGATATTTTTTTTAAATGTTTTAATATTTTATTGCTGTTTTTAATAGGATGGATATGACGATGTTGAAGATATATCTCCAACATTTAAATCCGATCAAGGTAGAACTTTTAAGATACTTTCTCTAATTTTTATGCTAAAATGTAGACTGTTATAGTTATATAAATGTACTTAATGTAACTTTGGAACATGTAATTGTTAATATCGACGTGCATAGTAATCCTAAATGTCCTTATAGGACCATTAATTTTGATTTTGAAAACGCCGTGCGATTATTATACACATTACATTTCTTTCGCTAAATTGGGTAAGATCCGAGGAAATCTTAATACTAACTTATTTTTGCAAATAAATACAGCATTTCTAACCACGGATTTTTAACGTAGTTGGGTACTTAACATCTTTGTTTTTTTTAAAGGGCGTGACTGGCAATGTATGGTAATTGAATAGAGAATGTAGTATTGTGGAGAATTTTTTTTTAGGATTCATTTGAGACATATAAAACGTTTTAATGATGTATGTATAATTACTGAGTTTGACCGCAAAATCGACGTTCAAAATCATCCATTTGGGTGGTTACATTTTGAGAATCGTGTTTTTAGATTATTAATTATGGCGACATAAAATTTTCAAAATTTCTGCAGTAAACTAATAAGATGTTTAGGAACATATTTACCAATATAAATTTGTCAATAAATCAATTTCTTCATTATATTGAGTTTCTCATTCTTTATGAATTTATTCGCAAATTTCTTCAAATTCTTTAAATGACATCTTTTCAATAAATATTCCAGGAAATCTGCAGAAAATGTTTGTGAACGATGAGATATTATAGAAACCAATAACTTAATAAGATTATAGTTAATAGAGAATAGTTAATTATTATTTTCTCAACCTGTTCCTTAACAACTAATTATTTTACTGTAGAATTTTTACCACATTTTTCGTCGTTGTTATTGAATATTTTTTTAAAAACAGATTCTCAAAATCATCCCTCAAAAATGAACACTCTATGAGGATTGAATTTGCGCTCTTGCTGAAATATGCACCGTCTCAAATGCTTTCTAAAAAATTTCTCAACAATACTACATTCTAAGTTCAGCACCATACATTGCCGGTCACTCCCTTTAAGTGATATTAGGATTGAAATTTGAAAAGAGACGGGGTGAACAGATGTTACGGGCGCTTCCTTTAAATACCGTGTTTTTGTTAAATGTCTTGCAAACCCTAATAAGATTGGAGAAGATTGTTCTTATCGTTAACCCTTTAAAAAAACCATCCAAAAAGAAAACTTAAAAACATTCTTATTTAATACTTGTTCATTTATACTCGTTTCTTATTCTAAATCAGCAACGTTTTACAGATATGAATGAACGCTGCTTCCCTATGGAACCTTGGCAAGATGAAATCAAAATTGCGATACCAAATTTAGATCCTTTTCATGAAGAACCCAAACTAGAACTCACTTTGGACAGTCCTCCCCCATACTCTGGACTGGATAATTCTATCCTACCTGTTCCGCCCAGCTATTCAGATCTATTACATACAGCTATAGATAGAGATAAACTATATACTGCTAGGGAAACTGATAACATTTAAAAAAGGAGATAATATTTCAGTTAAGCTTTCATTTCAAATGTTTAATAAAGTGAATTCTTTTTTTTTAATAATTTCAAAGCGAATAAATATTTCAATAATAAAACACCGGTCTATTTCTACTAAGCTTTCCTGATTACACATAAAGATAAAAATTTAAGTAATTCGAGACTAAAAGGACCATATGTTAACCAAGGTATTGCCCACCCCTGGATTCCTATAACGGTGCGTCTAAGGCACCTTTTTTAAAGTAACAATTTCTCATCTAAAATATTGATTTTAGAGTTTTTTTTTAAATATGTCCGATTAAAATAATTGCAATTTGACAAATATATATATCGATCAACGCCACTCCTCTGCAGTTGACAAAACTTGGAAAGATTGATAATTTATGATATTTGGATGAAAATCTGAAAAGTAATAACCAAACCAGATTTATATTTTAATAATACAAGAAACGCAACAGTAATATAAACTATACTATATACACACAAGAGATCGTATCACGTATGTAACATTTACCTTGTGTTAATGATGCAGTGGCATCACTTATCAGTATTAAATTAGATTTAATTGTTTTTGATTTGTACAAAAACTTACTGGATTTCGAAGAATAAATATCATTCTATAAATTGTTTTTCGTTTTGCTAATCTTTTTTTATTAAGTGAAATTTAAATCGTATTCATCTTAGGTCTTTTTGTTCTTCCATATGCAATTTTATTTCTTTACTTTTCTTGTACTTAGTTTCATCAAATTTGTATCTTCATTGGTTGGGAAAAATGTAAATTTATTTAAAAATCTACACATAGCATAGCCAATGATTACAAATACATTCCATTGACAAGGAAATCTCCATCAGCTTCATGTGTCAGATTTCTCCTAAACAGCAAGAAATTATCATGAATATCTGGCTTTGCCTCTATAGGTTACCTGAAACTGATGCGTCCCCTATGGATTCTGCAGATTACAACAACAAAAATGAATGTTGTTAACATGATACCAACTGTTAAAGTGAATATAGCGATTCCTGGAATCCCAAGTGGAGTTAGCTTATCTCCCAATTCTTTGATTAATTTTTCCTCGTAACTCTCAACCTTAACATTTTTCAAATATATCTTTTTGATTAATTGAATTCATAACATTTATATTCATATAATTGAATTCATTTTAGCAAAGCTAACCTCTGGAAGGTTAGTTGGTGTTGTGCTGTAAATTCTTAATTTCTTCAATGTTGTTGACTTTTCTGTTACGGTTTCCTTTACAGTTGGCATTATGGTGGTTGTCATTTCTTGTTGAAACTGTTGTTGATAATTAAATTGTGAAGGATAGTGGTTATAGAGCCGGAACGGGTTCTGATATTGTGGCAAGTACGGGTATTTAGGAACAGGTATTCCTTGATTCACCCCCTGGAAACCTTGCAGACTATCCTGTCTAGAATTGTAAGAATTAAGTTTAACAAATGCAATAAGTTCTTATAATCTTAAATTAAATAAAACTTATATTAGTTTTATATTTTCTTTATGAAGGATAAAAATTATATCGCGTCAAAAGTTATATTCAGTACAAAATGTTCCAATTAAAAAAATTACCAAGGTCTCTATATCTCAGTCATATTTGATTTTACAAACATTGCAGATCACATTTTGGAATTCCTAGACTTAACTTAGTTCCCATATTTGAACAGTATTTCTTTAAACAATACCTAGCAATCAACATATTTGTAGTTGTTGGAATTGTTGTTGTTTGGGTTTTGCAGAACCCTGGATCCTCGTCACTTCCATCTCTACACTGTGGAATGTTGTTGCATACATCATATATTGCAATACAATCTCCAGAATTGCAGCTAAATTGCCACTGTCCGCAGTCATCTTGAATAATTGGAGACGGTTCAACCTAAATTTTTAAGTAATTTTGCAAACAGATACTTTAAGTTAAGTGTCCCAGAAAACATATGTAATAGGAAATTGAGTCTTTTCCACAAACTCTGATTTTCTATTCCCATATATGTTTGGAACCCAATTTCGTAGACCTTGGATATTTCAAACTATGAATTATGTTGAATTAAATGAACTAAGTTTGAAATATCAAACAGAGGGGTACACCGTCATGCCGTTGCAAAGATATAGGGATTAGAAAATTGTGAAAAGTGATTACTATTTTAAAATTCATGATTACTGCAATAAACATTTTTTTTATATTTCCATCTTCTCCTGATAATATGAATACTGAAAAAATATCAGAAGAAGTCTGACGCAAATACGGGAAAAGCACAATTTTGCGCTAAACTGTCTTTATGCTAAAATTTTTGGCAACATAAGCAATATTTTGCTAATGGAAAAATTATTTCCAAGGTAATATATAAAATAATCACGACAACGTCATCATTTGTTTATTTTATAAAATTAGTCAAGTTGTATTGAACATTTTTAAAAAGTTCTATTTTTCTAAAAAAAAATTCTAAATCTATTTTAATAAACAAAAAACTTATTAATACTTCAGATTTTCTTAGGTTATTTAGATACCTGATCTTGATTGTCTGGTTTGGGGTTCCTCAGTTGTGAAAGTTGGTCAGAATGATCTCTTTGCTTATCTGCTGCACTCAGGTCAAACCTGTGCCGGTCAATTTCAAGTACTGCACTGGAAAAGTCGTCGCTGCCGGTGAACTGACATTTGAAAGCTTCAGGTGACCCACAGTCAAACAAGTAGCAGCTGTTAACCTCTCCAAAGACAGCTACGTTGCAAAGTGGCGTTGAGCAGCAAAGATGCAAACAGCGTGACATGGTCTCCACCTAGAGATATGAAAGTGAATGTTAACGAGAGTAAAAGAATTCAGTTAAAACACTTCTCAACAAAATCAGTATTAAAACAAGTTTTTTGAAAAATATTTCAAAACTCAAATTTTCTCAAAAGACTAATACCAACAAAACTATATATATACCTCAGTTTCGTTAATAAATACAGCTCCATTCTCTCTGCTGTCCTTGGTCCTTATGATAGTACTTGATTCCACAGAGAAGTGGTTTAAACAATGATCGTCACTATAGTGTTTGTTTATTCCTCTTCTTGTTCTACTGCTTCTGCAAAAACAAATCATAAGTTTTCTAGTATTAGAAACAGAAAATTTCTTATCAGGTTTTTATTTGAGAATTAAAATTATATTTTAGAAGAAGGAAACACATTATTTACTCTTTTTTTAACTCTAAAATTAAAATTTGAATAATACAAGAAAACATCAAACATAAAAAATAATTGATAATCTAAATATATATATATATATACTTTGCTTGTCTGTCTGTTTTTTGTTTGTTTGTCTGTTTGTATCCATTAAACGCCAAAACAGCTGAACCGATCGGGCCAAAATTTTTTGTGCAGACCACACATGTTTATTGATGTTCGAATTTTCAAAAATTGGCCTCTAAAAGCCTAGTATTAATATATTTTATTTTAAGTCTATAGATGGTATCTTAAACGCATCTCTGTAAGAACATTTGTTAAGTATTAGCCCAGTGTTTACATTAGATTCAAAGTATTATTGCTTATCATTTTATATACAAGTTACATAAAGTTATATCATTTATTTCAATTAAAGAATAATCAAACAAAAATTAATTCCAACTTTATGTTTTCTTTAAGTGATAAAAGAAAGAATAGTTGAATAAAAAGTAGTTGATACCGTTGTATCCTGTCAAAAAGATCAATCAATTTGCTTATAAACACGTTCCGCATGTTCAGTTTAACTCTCCTTTTAGTGTTCGTAAATCAGAAGTAATATAGTTTTCTCGATTTTTCCGCTTACAAAACAACAGATGCGTAAACACTAAACAGTCCAGTCTGTAAAAGTAGCATATATTGTATATTAACTTTCAGTATTTATTTGTTTTGTTTGCGATGTAAAAATCTCTATAAATAATCTAAAAATTCGTTTGAAATACTCACAAATTTTGTTTCATCTGCTCAGTCGCACAAAGTTTGAGTAACAAACAGAAAATAAGAGAATATCTTGCTACCATCCTGGGCTTACTCAGCTTACAAACTTGACATTATTTCTACTTGGTTTAGGTTGGGTTTGGATCTCCAGACTCGAAAATATTTTGGTTTGGTTTGGTAATGGAGGTAATGATCTCCTTTCTAGACCAGGTAAATAAATCAAATATCTGGAATTAGTTCTTCGCACTCAGAGGCTAAGCTTTTGGGGTATTTTATTTTACCCCCCCCCCC